>NC_055697.1:24177914-24422914 GCF_017639745.1 Melanotaenia boesemani | reverse complement strand
GTGAATCCTGTATCCCATTTGATTACATTTTAATCTCAGCAACATCTCAGTGCAGCAACACTTACGCCACAGAGGCAGTGTATTCTGACATCATTTCTGTACGGGCATACCACACTTTGTATCTTTACATGCATCTCAATTTGTCTGCGTGAATTTTCAAACTATTTGTCTATTTTTGTCTATTATTGTTGTTCTTGAGTATTGAAATCTTATTATAGCCTACTTTAATTTAGCTTAGCTTGGCTTGGATCAGTGTTTCTTAATTCCAGTAAATAAGTATTAGTAAATAAAACTGAACCATTGATGGTCTCCCCCATGACCTGAGTCCTTTCTTTGAACAGCTTTAGCTTACTAAACTTCTATTATGTAAACTTTGGTGCTACTTTTACATGTCTTGTTGAATTTTTTACTCCTATTAGCCTTTTCAAAAGCAACAAGTCCTCTAACATTCATATCAGTCATTGGTATAAATCATTTAGTATGACTCCACTGTTCTGACCACTCCACAAGCAAACCCTTATATGCCTCATATAAGCGTTTTATCATCAGAGCAGATGTCATCAACACTTTACTCATGCACTCTTTTCACTTTCTTCTGGATCTAGACAAAAAAAAAATATTACTTTGTTAAAAAATTATCATGTTTTGAGCTAAAATACATTCTTCTTACAGTGTGATCATCACCATGCATTTCACAGGTTGCCATGGATATACATAAAATACAAGTTATGATGAAACCTTTTCAATTCCTGGTGACTTTTTGGTTGTAAGATCGCTTGGTTAGTGTTAGAAATCATTTGGTTGGGATTTGAAAAGGACCATGGTTAGAGCTTAAATATATTCCTTTTACAAAGAAATCATCGCCGTCATGGATGTTATTTTTAACCTTTACATGCTGTTTCTCTCACAACTTCATAAGGTTGCATATTCTTTTAACTTAAAGTCCCTAAATCCCTGCATGCACGTATGCCACATGGGCACATAATGAATGAATGAATGAATGAATGAAAAATACTTTATTAATCCCAAAGGGAAATTCAATAACGCAGAGGAGCAGAACCTGGTTTACCAGTGAGATGCAGTATAATCAGCAGTAGCCCTTTAGATCAAAAAGGGTCCTTAGACCACTGCTTTCATGGATAATTTATGAGACAAAAGGCCTCACATCAGCCTGATAAGTAAAAAGACAGATAGATATTCCTCATACAATAAAATTCTTCATACAATAGTACAAATAAACCTAAATATGGCTTACTCTTGTTATTTTGGAGGATTTTGGCAATGCATTTCCTTCATTACAAAACATCTACAGAGCATCTTGTTAACAGGGGCTGTACACTGATGTGGGGATGAGCACTGTTGCCTAACAGCAACGAGGTCCTCGGTTGTTCTTACTGTACATTTATGGGTTCTGTCCAGCTATTCCAGCTTCTATTCACCATCCAAAAACATGCATGTTAGGTTAATAGGCTATTCTAAAATGTGTTCATGGTTTGTCTCATTTTCCTCTGTATTAGCTCTGTGATGGGCTGGCAGCCTCTCCAGGGTGTATCCTACTTTTTCCCTAGTAATGGTTGGGATAGATTCCAGTGCCGCTGCAACCCTGAATGGAGTGAAGCAGGTTTAGAAAAGACATAATTATATTAAAAGTAATTTAAAAAAGATCATTATATTGGCTACTTTACACACACAAAGCGCTTTGCCTGGAACCAAAATCTGATGAGTGAAGATGATTATGGTATTGTTTTACACTTTGATAGAGTGGCAGTGATCAGAAATTTTATAGCATACACGCTTTTATCTTCTCCCTTCAGATGGCAAACAGGGATTTTGTCAATTATTCAGAGCATTATGCATTCTGCAGTTTCTTCTTCAACAACTAATCAAGAAACTGACCAACTGTATGGATGAAAAGCTTAGACAGTAGCTGGAAAGCAAGAGTAGTCATTGGTTAATTTTAAAAGACAAAAGAAATTCTGTAATCAGTTTATTTTGTGTTACCTATTTGACTCACTGATTAAAAAAGTAAATGTGGAAAATTATTTGCGTCACACAGCTACCTAAAATCCTGCTTTGCACATGAAAAACTCTATACAAAAAGGCAATAGTCACTTTTCCTTTGATAAGAATTTATGTTTTCAGGTTGGACAACATTATGTCTTGACTTAGACCAGCATATTACATACAATTTGCCTAATAACTGTAGTGCACTTTCTTAAATCAAATTACTGCAAGCTAATTTGACTTGCCCCAGCATGTAGCCAGACTATATGCCAGTACAGGAGTATTATTTGATATAATCTAAAAAGCCCATAAAGCAGAGCAAGCATGGCAACTTATCAGCTAGTGGTGGAATCATGATAATACAGTACAGAACTTATAAGAATTAGCTCATTAGGACTGGTCCCATTATTAAATGTAGCAGCTGTAGCATGATATTGAAAGCACAAGACTCAATACCAGCCAGTACATAAGTAGTTAAAGTACCAATAAACAGTCTTCATACCTCTGTGTCATCCTGAGCAGGGGTGAGGCCACCTGATTCTCCTCTATAGGAACGTTTTCCTCCCTACATTCCATCAACATAATAACGCTGATATTTCCTCCATCAGCTTCCTCTTCCTGCAGGGATCTGTCTCCAATCACTGCTGTCAATTAGACTAGCTCCTTCTCCCATGGACTTCTGCGTAATCTACTTTTTCTCTGGGCTGATCGCATTATGGTTCACGCAGTGCCATCAGGGCTGAAAAGAGGGAGGATGAAGAGGGGTCATCTGCTGACTGAAGGGAGATATAAAAGACCAGAGCGGGCCAGAGATGCTGCTGTCATGATGCAGAAGTAAATAAAATTTGTTGGTTATTATCAGCTGCACAGCTGCAAATGCAAGCAGAAATAAACCCCATTTTCAAAAGATTTTTGATTCCAAGATTAAAACAACTATCTTTATTGTTTCTGGCATAAAATTCATTTAATTTGTATTTTGCTTTTGAAGTTAATGGAGGGAGACAAGCAAAAACCTTTAAACCTGGTTTTCCCACTGTACTTATTTGTGTGTGATCAAAAGATCTTTGTATTTTTTACTCTGACAAAAGCCACATCAGTTTAAATTATGTGAAGGCATCTGAAATGGACCTCATTTTATACACAAATGGGCTACCTTTTATTTATATTAGGCAGGTTTTTTAAAAAAAAGTGCTGTTGGAGATATTTCAGGCTACTTTTTGTACCATTTCAGTGTTTTTCCCCCTGGCAGGAATAAATTTGACAAGCAACGATGCTGACAAAAACCTGATGGCATTTCCCTTTATTATATCTAAAATTAAAAATAGAAAATTATAGAAATCTATTATAAGAATTATAGAATTAAATATTTGTAGTGCTGTCAGAAAATAAAACCTAATTATTCCAGATATAACTGTCATGGTACATTGTGAAGAAGAACAAATGCAGGTTGATGCGGGAGTCGGGCTGATGTGACAAACAAGTGTTTAAATAAGAACCCAAAACATGGCAGTACATAAACCTGACATAATCCAAACTAATATTGCGAACAAAGCCAAATTAAACTAAATGATGGTTCTTGAGATCTGGACTCAGGGCAGGTCACTTCATCCTCTCCTCTCCAAAATTCTGGAGGTATCTGTGATGATCCTGACCCTGTGGGAGAGAAAGTTGTCATCCTGGAGGATGGAGTTAGGTCCCAGTTTCTGGAGATATGTGATCACTAACCCCACAATCTCCACCTGACACACAAAGTTTCCTTCCTGGATTCTACTGTTCACCAACTCATAGCTGAGTTGGTGAAAATGGTCGGCAGTAGCTGCTACAAAGACACAGTAACCCGAGCATTTGAAGTGGTATGTTCATTGTTCATAAATAAAAGTCTAGTTAAAGTACCAATTCCGATTTTTTAGTTGCTGTTATTCGCTTGTTTGTTTTTTGTTTATTTGTTTGCTGTTTCTTTTTCTTTGTTTTTACACCAACTTCACATGCCTCCTGATCAACGCTGGTACAAAATTTAAAAAAATTAAAGCAGCTAAATGTAAAATAATGATAAGTGGTTCATAAAAGTTGAATTGTGAGCCATCAAATTAAAACTTTGACTTATGAGATGTTTAAATGCAATTCCTCTACAATAACAAGGTCTGATGTTGACATTAAAATATCAAAGCAGTTTTAAATGTCAGACATTGTGTAGCTCTCTGGTCTACAGATATGAGAGTGATGCTTGTGGTTTTGCTTTCATGACATCTGTTTATTTAATTGTTCAGTTAAGTTGCAGCTGATTTATAACCCTTTAACAGTACTTTTGCTTTATTTTTAGCTCTTGTTGTGGTTCATTTACCAGATTTTCTTAGTTTATAAATGCATGAAATTGATTTTTACACTGTCAATATACAACCCGGATTTAAAAAGAGTTGTAAGCGATCTCACATGACAATTAAAACAGAATGTAATTTAATGATTTGATAGTTTTCAGCAAATTCTTAAATTTCCTATATTCAAAAATAGGATGAAGACAATACATCAAATGCTCAAATTAAGAAATGTAAATGTGTTTAGAAAACATATTCACATATTGAGTTTAATGCCTATAACAAAAAGAAATGGGACAGGTGAAACATCCCTTGCAACTCTCATGACAAATTATAAAATATGCATGATAGTCTGTGGAAGAATATGATGCAATATTATACGAAGAATAAAGAATTGTACAATAGTTCCAGATTTTCTTACAATGCAGCTCCCAGTAATGAATTGTATCAAGCTCCTGCCCTTCCAGTTACTGCTTCCTGGTTGAAAACCCATCCTGTACAATCCTTTCCACCATCCTTTTCTACTTCTACTGTTTTTCCATGATTACTTTTCTACTTTTCTCCCAACCATCAATGTGTTTAATGGTTAGGTTTAAAGTTAATACATACGTGTAAATGTTCAAAACATACTCAGTTAGCAGTAGAAAACTACACATAGTCACTGACAAGACGTAGGTGTTACTCTACACAAAACTGATGCCCACCAAATTATCGTTTCCTCATTTTCCAGTCCTGGACTGTGAAACTGGGACATATTGTACAAGTGGACAAACATTACTATCTAGCTGCTTCTGTTGAGACTTTCAACATCACTCTGTAAGCAATGCGACCCGAAGAGATCAGCTGCTGCAGTTTTTGAAAATGAAATATTTTCTTGTTTCATTTAGGATTTCAGTTGTTCAGCAGTTCACGGTCTCTTTTTTTTTGTTTTTTGCTGCACGATGCATCAGGTATTCTCAGTGGTGTCAGTTCTGATCGGCAGGCAGTGCAGTTTAGCACCATCATCTGTTGTTTAGGAGGCATGCCGTTCTAATACATGAATAACACAAAACACCATCTTGTTTAAATAAGCAAGACCTTTTCTAGTTAAGAAGGCATTTGGACAGCAACATACTACTGTCATGTTCTGTTGGTTTTTAGCCTAGCTTTGCTTTTGTCTCTAATTTATTCTTAGTCTAGTCTCTACACATTACTGTGTAAATTACTCATTGATTTCATTTGTTCACTGCCAGATCATTGCTGTCGTTTCCCAGTGTCTTCATTGTATTTCTGGTTAGGTTTTTCTAACATTGTTGCTATTTGTTTTTCTTGCCTGTGCAGCACCTTTTTTTTTCTCAGTCCTACCTGTGTTCCTCACATCCACCTGCCTCCTGTGTCTCAGCCTGCAATTTGGGTCCGGCTTCCTCGACACACCTTGATGACTACCTTACATGCTTCAAAGCTGTATGTATCTGTCACCTTTAATGATGCCTTTGCAGATTTTACAGCTTATCATTGTATGTGCACTAATTTAGTTTCTCAAGACAAGGACATTTTTTCACTTTGATCCAGTCTGTCCGAACTGGACTCTGGCCCACTAAAGGTAGAAATACTTCCCACAAGACATACTGTAAGTTGAGGATTTAGCTTACACTGGAGTTTGCAGTCAAACAAATGAAAAACAAACAGAATACATAATATATAATTTTCATAAATATATTATTTATACAGTACTTATTCCTATTCTCTATTGACTTATTACTGATTTGTTTTCATCTCATTACTTTTCAAGCCACCCAGTCTCCCTTTTTCATTCTGTGCCTCTCTTTGCTAAGCCAGTCATCATTTCTCTCTGCAGTGATATTAGCTAAATGGTTAACACTCATGTGGATGGACGGATGGACGACATGACGTACAGATGAGGTGCCAGCTGACGTCACAGCTATTTTACTGTGCCATTCCAGCAAAACAAATCAGACTCATGGGGGACACTGTGGGTGGATTCAGAAACACTTCAAGCCTGTGGGCTGTACATTTGTAAAAGCCCTACACAACCTGGAATAGAAAACTGTTGTATCTCATTTGTAATTGGTTTATTGTGTTTATTTAAGGTAATAATCTGAAAGACTTGTGAGCTCATTGTTCACTTTCTGGTTATGAACAAATGATAGCAGGGGGATTTTGATCACACTTGTTTTAGGGCTATGACAGGACAGTGATAGAACAAATGAAAAGCATATTCCACCATTTGTTCCCAGGGGTGCAATAAATGGAGCATAAAGAAAATGTTTACAAATCTGGCCCACCTGTTTACATGTTTGAGAGTTTTGGTTCTGAGCAGGTTATATTTAAGTGAAGGCAGGACTGGGGAACTGAGAGTTGTTTAGAGTTGCTCTGTGTATGATTTGGATGATATTTAGAGTTTCTATTTTGTATAAATTGGGAAAAAAAATTCACTTATTGCCTCTCTGAATAAGCCCACCTTTTCTTTGACAGTCAAAAGACATCAGAAAGGATGAGAACTTTGACATTTCTCATTGACATGGTGGAGTAGTTACAGTGATTAATTGTAGTATTGCAATAATGAATTTAACCATTTGGCTGCAACCTCCTCAAACGGGAAAGTCTGGTTGGTAATGTTGCATTTAGACTTTGACTAAATGACTTATCTGGATGAAATTCTGATTCTAAATTATGATGATACACTTGCTATTTATATACAAAAAAGTTGCAATTTAAATGTGAGTCATCAAAAAAATTAAGTGATTAATTTTATAAAAAATAACATTGATATCAATGCTGTCAAACAATTAACATCCCTAGGTCCTAGAAATCTTCCACAAAAAAAAGTTACATCCTGAGAGGAACACTAAGAGGACTGTTTGGATTTATCCTCAGCAAAATAATAAGTCTGCAAAAAATCAAATGACAAGCCAGGCTACTGCAACTACAAATGTTGTGACTTCATTATCCAGATGGTATTATAGGATTAAATAAAAAACTATTCACAATGAGTATTAAATGTTAATGATAGCTTTAAGTTTATATTTTATATCAACCACAAGCTGTCTATGTCAAAGTATTAAAATCTATTCATTATTTTAAACAAATTTTCTTTATCATTTCACATGAACTTGATATAAAATCTTTTTGTTACTTTGTCTAAAAAAATATTTAAACTTGGTCTCAGGTCTTTTTTCTGTATTGATGTCCAGTCTCCAGATTTCTCCTAGCCTTCTCGTAAGAAAATGCGAGACATGACCAGATGAGTCAAACACAGAATTCAAGTTTTTTTTTCCCCCTACAATCAATTAGGTTAAAACTTCCGACTAATTTCACCACAGGCCTCTTTAGTTGCGACCGTGAGCAAGACCAGTGACGGAAGCAACGACCCGCTGACGTCTCCGGCTCCTGATAAATGTCCCCCTCCTGCTCTGTGAGAAATACCAAGGTGTATAAAACGGGAGTAGGATTCAAGGGAAGCAGGAAAGAGAGAAAAAGAGTGAGAACGCATCGAAGCAGAAGTGTGGACATAAAACAGCTGTTCAGTTTCAGAACTTTGGACAGCGAAGCGGAAGGAGCCAAAGATTGCAACTTTCTTCAGACCACATGTAAGATTTTCTTAGTTTTATTCCCATAGTTCCTTCTTTTGTCTTGATATCTGATTAAATATTTTACTCCACATCGCTTTAAGATATATTTAGTCTCCAAATAACTAGGTCTTCCTTTCTAATAAACTGTTCATCGGGTTTTAACCAGCAGCTTGAAACATTAAACTTGTTTATTGATCTAACTGGTACAAAATTGCAGTTTTCCCTGCAAACTAATCACAATTTCAATACTCGCTAACTTCCATCCTATGCGTAATTACGCACTGGGTATTCCGAGTATTTAGTTTAAATGCGATGCTAAAAAGTTTCCTAAAACATTTTTTTTCATTTGACACAGCAGGGAAGAAGGACTCTAAACAAAAAGCTAAATATTTAAACACGGAGACTTCACATTTTTGCATTAGTTTGAGTGTTTTTGTTACTTTAAGTTATTGGTTTTCATTGAATTCTTCTGGAACAAGCTCAACACCTTAAGTTTGGTTTGTGGCTAACAGAGTAATAATCAAATATTCATCCCTCTAAGCGTTGTGCGCATCAATTCCGTAGGGTTTCTGCCTTATTTCTGTCAAAAAATCTACATCAGATGGGAATGTTGACAAAGTTATGATTCTATGTAGATCTTAGCTGCTAAAATATATTTTTTATTTAAGTTTAAGAAATTTAATTATCGTATTCTGTCACTTAAACAATGTGTTCTCTGTTCATATTAAAGAAAGATTAACTTCATTTTCATCCACAGGTGTAAAGCGATGTTACAACGGACCGGTCCCCATCTGCTTCTCCTAATAGCCCTGTGCAGTGTGTTATACTCTCGGACTCTGAGTCTGCCATACAAATCCATGAGGTGAGGGGAAAACAGCTTTTTTTTATTCGATAAAAAGTCGCAAACAGGTGGAAGAAATCCACTCGTGGAGCTGTATGATTAGACAAGTGAACGAAGAGATTTGTTTTTGGAATCACGTCCAGTTTAATTTATGGAAAGAAATGACACCAAACAATTTCACTCATTGGCACCCCGATGGCAGACTGAATGCACGCGCCACAGAGAGAAAGAAAAATTGCTCCAAGAGAAGTGGAAATAAATAATTATATTGTCTATTATTATTCAAATTTATTTCCTTAATGCGATGGCAAACCTGTAGCTTGTATATGTCAAGAGCAAAGTAAAGACAACATGTCTCGCTATTGCGCGTATTTGGCACATGGAAGCCGGTGGGCGTCTGTTTGCATGAACTGATGTATCCAGAGAACACGTTTTAATGTAACTGAACTGTGATACTGTGTAGACCGACGAGACACGCAGATGGTCTGTTCACCAGCGGATACAGCAAACTCCTGGGACAGCTTTCAGCGCGAAGATACCTGGAGTCTCTGATCGGGAAGCGGGTCAGGTAGGTGACTCATCCGACCTCAGAGCCAAGCTGACAAATACATCTCGTGGGCGAATTTTGAGAACTCTGCGTGAATTTTTCATTATTTAAAGAAAAGGAAAAATAGTCTTATAAAAAGCATTTGAGGTTTTGGAATCAGAAAAGACATCAGATATTTTTGAAGATACAAGCCAAACATGAAATTTAGTTTGGAATAGAGGAATATTTGGATGTTTCCTTTTTAAAACTTGATTTCATTTGAAGCTTTTAATGGGCATTTTATAGAAACAGAGGCTGAAGAGAAGAAGAAAGAAAGTAACCCTATTTCTTAAAGAAAACTGAACCCAGAATAAAACTGATTCAAAGCTAAGATATTTAGCCTGTGTTTCCAAAGATCGTGCTGCAATAATCTCAAGGGATTTTCTGTCAATGCAGAAAAAAGGTTCACAGTAATCAGTTTTTCCTTGTTTTGTCCTTTAAAAATCTGAACAAACTATTAATTTTCATCTTCAGTGCAATAACATGTCATTCAGATAAGAGGTTGAAAGCTGCTGACAGAAAAAAAACATCTAAGATTTGTATATTTGACTATTGTTTTATATGACAAACAATGTTTTGCCCACTTTAACACAGAAGGACCAATTGGCATTTGTGATAAAAAGAGCTGACCTGCTCGATGATCCATTTTGTAATTGGTTAAACATTTTTAAAGGTTAATTTATGCCATTAAAGCTTCAAAACATGCTTGTTATATAGCCAGGGCAGTTACACACACATGCACACACCCACACAAAGGAAAGAAAATACCATTAATTATCCATACTGACTTGCCATTGAAATCTGCTGCCCTTTGGATGGCCGTGTCAGTCTGATGTCTCCTCTGTCCAGCGATGAGCTGATGGACGAGCCAGTGAAGCGCCACTCAGATGCCATCTTCACAGACAACTACAGCCGCTTCCGCAAACAGATGGCGGTCAAGAAGTACCTGAACTCAGTTTTAACAGGAAAGAGAAGGTAGGACTCATTCCTCTTATTACTCACCTATAAGTGTTAAGGCAGATTATTTTCTGACTCACAGAAAATACTTTAACTGGGCATAAAAGAGATATTATCAGGTATTAATCTAAACAACTTTGCCACAGTGTTAGTTTGTTTATTGGTTTTAAAACTAAATATGTTGCTATTAAAATAAATATATACATAAAATGGTTAAAAGACAACCAATTTTGCTGGTCATCATCATACACAAATAAAACCAGTCCAGCTATAAAACAAAATTTGAAATCTGTGTAATCAGTGATGTGCATTTTAATGTTTGCTGATATATATTTAAGCAAAGGAAATGCTGGGGAGGAGAAATAGTTAATGTGCATTGACTTCCTTCCTCCTAATCCTCCTCAACACACAGCTTAGAAGATCCTGGAACCAGTGAGCCTGAGGAGTCCAGGGACGAACCCAACACGTTCCAGGAGAGCTACGACGACATCAATGTAGATCATCTCCTAAACAACTTTCAGCTGGTGGGTATTTAAATGTGTGGCATACCTACAAACTTGATCTTAGTCCTCACCACTACTGATCCAAATCCATCCCTAAAAGCTGTCAATCCTGATTCTTAAAGTCTTCCCACTAAAGAGCAATTGCTCCAACTGAAAAATGTAGATGTTTGAAAACATGCAAACCTTTAGATGAAATGTTAAGGATGGACCAGAATGTCAAAGTTTATTCAAAAGACAGCTTTACAGAGGAACAAAGAACTTAAACTTTAAAGGAGAACATGATTATAAAAGTATAAATTATGTCATAGGGAAATAAAATTGACTTGAATTACTATATAAGCTCAAAAATTAGTGGTTTTGAGCATTTATAAAACAATAACCATTTTGTTTTTCTCTTTTGCAGCCACTTTGAGGAGGGGGCCTCTGCTCAAGCCAATACCTCAAGTCATCCTCGTAAAAATGCTCATTCCAAAAAGAAAAAAAAAAAAAAAAAAAAAAAATATCCAGAGTACATCAGAAAGTCAGCTCAACCAACTATAATGTGTTTTCCAACGTGGTTCGTTATCTATCCATCTCCACAGTACATGTTTACACTGTATATCTGCAGTATTTATACACTCAGTGCTATCACTAAAGACTCTTTAGGCCGCACGAACAATGTATGTGTCCATGTTCAGTTTTAGTTGGTGAGCATTTGAATCTGAGAAGCAGCAGTAAATATAAACATAAGCATCATGTTTGCTTTCTTTCTGGCAACGCTGATGTTTCCTAACTTTCAAAGGAAGACCAGATGCACTGAATTAAAAGGAAAGCTGTCCCACCAACATTGAGTTAAACTATTAAACCCATTGAATATCAGTGTAACAGCATGGTTTTATTCATTTGCACTCACTGATTCTCATATACTGTCATTTCAAATGAATGAAAAGTCTTAATGCATTTCAAATTTCGATAGGACACAGATTATTGGTTGAACACTAGACCCATTAGCCTGCAATGTTACCTTCAGCCAAACAAAAATATAGCATGATAAGACTTAAAAAACAAAGAAATTTCAATTAAACAATATATTTGTTTCAGTCACGTGTTTTGTCTCATGATGATGTCCCATTAAATCTCACTGAATCATTTGACCCCCATGAACTTCCACATTTTCCAAAAATCCTTAGTTGATATATTGAAATTATTTTCAAGTGTTCATCAAATACATTTGATTTTGATATCTTGGTAGTTAAAATAAAAGTTACCTTACAGCGAAGCAACATGAAGAAATTCTTAGAAGCTGTGAATGAATCAGTTTAAAAGTGGATCAATTTAAACATCAAAAGCATGGTGTCATTATATATTTATTTCTCTTCAACATCTATGTATATCATCATTATCGCCAAATCATTATATAAACGGTCACTGGCCTCACTGTCCCCAATTAATAGAACAAGAGAGTTGACATTGGTTTTTATCATTTAATATAAAAATGTAACATCTGTCCCCTTTATTTTCAATGGGTCAGTCATGAATGAAGAGTTGTTTCAGAGAATCCTTCGATGATAAAAGATGGCCCTCCTGGGTTAAAGGGAAGACATTTTGAATGGACACAAATGCATATAATCACTTTATACTCAACATGTAGAGCAAAGAATTTAGAACTGTGCACAGACCTGCCTTTAGCGCATATAGTGATGTAAACCACTCATCGAATAAAGATCTTGGTTTATTTTTCAAAGCTGAGTCGTTTTGTGTGGCTGGTTGTTTTGATGAAATAGCAAACAGTGTTTTTTTTGTCGTTGTTTTTTACAGCTGGAAATTTTCAGATTAAAGGATAATTTCTTTGGTTCTCCAAACTTTTTCAGGAAATAAACTTTCAGCAGAAAGAAGCTTAAAAACCATTATCAGGCTGTAAATTTCAGTAGTATTAGAGATTTCTAAACACAGCAAAACTTTTAAATGTCATATTTAATAGTATTAAAACAATACATCTCTTTGGTTAGCTTTTTGGCTTCAACAATCTTTCATTTTGCAGAGATATTGCTGTCCTCAGGTCAACTGATCTGACTTTTCAAATGTGCAAGCCCTGCACGTCACTTTGAAGATAACAACATGTTGACATGCATGAGTAAAGTGGCCTTTACGTGTCCCTCCTCCCCATGGTTGTCAGCTGACTGATATGAAGTGTAGTGGCACTGACGTGAAAACACTGGATGCACACTGAGTGCTTTTCTTGTTCCTTCACAGCATTTAGAAAATAAATTTTATTTTTTTTTTAGCTTAGCTTTGCCTGAGGATCCCATAAAGATGTGTTTTAAAAAGTGGTTAGAGGCATGTTGTTCTACGGTTCAAAAAAAGATAATCCCAGAGCTTTGTGATAGTGTACTTGTACTTACTGTATTCTTATGATTGAAGAAAACAATCGCGCCCTTTTTGTTACACTAGAAAGGCTGAAAAGAACATCTTTGATCAAAAAAAAAAAAACTTTACAGGTATGAGTCGCAGATATCATAAAGTAAGAGAGTTGCCTAAACTTGACTTTGATGCAGCTACCCAAGCTGGAGAAAGGGGAGTTAATATTTTGTATAAGTGGTAAAAATGATCAATAGGGAGAAGAAAACTAATCGTGCTTAGAGGAAAATAAAAGAAAAGAACTCAAAAGGAACACAACAGACAGACTGAGTGACAACATGGACCAGGCAGCAATTTCAGCACAACGGACAGCGACATTTATCATCCAGTTTTGGGGGTTTTTTTGTCTAGATTTCTAACAAGAACTGTCACATAAATGCCACCTCTGGGTTTTAAATTCATACATAAACGCTCTAAAACATCACCAGGGGCCACAACAGTTCTTTGTTTCCCTTTTGACTCAGTCAGACCTGAAGATGACAAATCTACTGTCAAACCTAATGGCATTCAAAGGGAACCTCAAATAACATTCAGAACAGAAGGGAACTTGGTTGCAACAATCCCTTAATACAGGGGTGGCCAATGTCGGTCCTCGACAGCCACAATCCTGCAGGTTTTCCAAATTTCCTTGCTCCAACACATCTGAATTAAACTAATGAGTCATTCTGCAGATCCTTATCGACTGTTGGATCCTGACCTACTTACAGGGATGATTTGCAAGTCATGACTTGTTTGAGCACATTTTTGAGTGTTTTTGTTTATTTGTTGTTGTTTTTTTTTGTTTGTTTGTTTGTTTGTTTGTTTGTTTTAGTTTCAGACCCTCTTCCAGTGCTTTTGGGAAATATTCCAGTTATCCTCAAAAAGAACACAAGCAGAGCTCTGAATGACATTTGACCCATGGCTCTCACCTCCCTTGTTATAAAAGCCATGGAAAGGGTCCTAAAACACCAGTTCATCAGAGCTGCAGACTCCCAGATGGATCTGTTCCATTTTGCTTATTATGTGGGCACAGGCATGGACATTTGTCATGGGCACAGTTGACAAACATCTGGAGCAACCAAACTTTTAAGCCAGAATCCTGTTTGCTGATTTCTCTGTAGCATTCAACACCCTGCAATCCCACACTCTGGCCATCAAACTCTCCAACCATTGTCATCAGGACGACCGGTTAATCCTGTGGATCTTGGACTTTCTAACTAACACGATCACAGCAGTACTCGTCAGGGCTGTATGCAGCCTTTTTTCTTTATATCCTCTTTCTCCCAAAGCAGCCACAGCTTATTGTGGGTTTTCATGTGTTGCAGCTCTGTCTAAAACCATAAATACATATAATAAATAGCACAAACTACAGACACCTAGTTATATCACACTTTTAAATCCTATTCAGTTAATCTTCACACTTAGTGAGTCCGCCTCTCCTGGTTAATGGGTTGCAGGTCTGTTTTTTCATGTCTCAGGGGTTGTGATTCTAAGGCCATAAAAAACAGCTAGTTTTAGTCTTTGTAAGGTTGTTATGAATCCCACCATTAGCAGATTTTTTTTATCTGACTCTGAGTTTTCACAGTTCTGCTCTTACAGGAGATAAAAACGCACCTACAGAAAGTAAAAAACAAAAGAGCTCAATTTTAGCAGCATCTTATTTTTTGGTATTAAATGCTGCTTTATCAAACTTTGTTGTTTAATTTTTAATATAAACCAAATTTAAGTAACGTAAACCATTTTAATTAAGGATAAGCCATCTTTATTTTTCTTCAGTGAATAACTTAAACTTTTAGAGAAAGATGCGAGACTAAAACCAGATAGTGTGTGTAAATTCATAATATAACACTCAAATTAATATGTATTTGCAGATTCAAACTGAACCTCTTAATATCACTTCTTAATGTTTTATTTTGTTCTTTTACTGCCGTTGCATCAAATTTAACAAAGCTAAATGGAAACGAGGTTTCCTCTAAGTGACTAAATTCAGGTGTTATATGAAAAATATTGTTGCTTCTGCTTGTTGTGACTCACTCTGTTTATAAGTGTTAAAATGGCAGCAGCTGTTTGACTCATAAATGTCATAAGCATAACAGTCTGTGGGGCTGAACCCACATCTGACAAGTCTATAATTGGAAGGTGTCACTCACTTTAGAAAAAAATATTTAAAAGACTTTACTGCAAGGTTTTACATGGATTTCACAGACCGCTGGCTTCTGCAGCCAAATCTGCAGCACAGTGAAGTCGAAGCAAGCGTTTTAATGATTCACTGACGAAGGAAAAAGCAGTGCTTGAGCAGGAAAAAAAAGCCAAGAGAAACTGAAGTCCTAAGAGGAAAAAGCAGGACAGAAAGAAGCAAAGCAGGTTGTAGCAAGCAATAAACCAAGATGAGGAGAGCAACAAAGACCAAAAAAGGAGTTACAAGGAAACATGAACAAACCAGAAAGTAAGACTAACTAACATTCAAAATAAAACAGAACACAAGAACTACAAAAGCAAGGAATTCATACTAACACAAATGAGGACATAATTAATTAAAAAACCTAAAACAAAACAGAAAACTCAGCCTGAAGATTAGACACAGAGATTAGAACAGCAAAGTAACCTACAGTTACACAGAGAATGACACCTTCAAATATTAACTTACAAGATCATTAAAACAGTTACATTTCTAGAATGTCCCTCTAGGTCAGGGGTGTCAAACTCTGGTCCTCGAGGGCCGGTATCCTGCAGGTTTTCATTGTTTACCTGATCTAACACACCTGACTGAAATTAATGGGTTATTGTGAGGAAGTTGACAAGAAAGCTGTTGGAGCCATTTGATTTTATTCAGGTGTGCTGGAGCAAGCAAACAACTACAACCTGCAGGATAGCAGTCCTTGAGGACCGGAGTTTGACACCCCTGCCAAGAGGAAAGAGGTTGTAGTAGGTTTGATCCTACTATACTAATTTTTATGATCCACTATCAAGCTATTTTTAAGAGATTTTTCACACTGGTCTGGGGTCTATTCTGCTCAAGTTGTTTCTCCTTGTCCATTGGACCCTTTTCAAAATCTGTTATGATGTGTATCCATGGCAACAGAAAATCGGTTTACCAGCAGGATCAACTGATCAAGCTCTCCAAAACCAAATTAACGATTGAAATAACACACCAAATCCCACAAGTTGAAGGGGAAACAAAGAGGATGCTGGGAGGAGCAAGGCAGTAAGAGAAGAGGAGGACATTAAAATGATTACTTATACAGAGAATACTGTCATGATCATGGTTTATGTTTTTGGTTTTGTTCTGTTTCCTGTTTTTGTAGCTTTCCCTTATGTGTTGTTTTCTGTTCCTGACTCGCTAGTTCACCTGGTTTGATTGCACATTCACTTCACCTGCTCCACCTTCTTCAAATACCCTGCAAGACAGAAAGATACAGGAAGTCATTCCTGCCAACAGCCATCACCCTCCACAGCAAAATTATTAAAAACTGCCCTCAGGGGATTAATGAAGTATTTGTCATTTAATTTTCTTTTGATTTAATTTTTAATATTAATATCAAACTAACATAAGCAGCATTCAAGACAACACCAGCATTCACTTTATGAAACATTATGTTAGAAATTCACACCTTGAAACCTTAAATAAATGTATATATATGCATGGCTTACATTTGCATCAAAGCGCAGCAGGTATCATCATATATTAACACGTTCAGCAATTATTGAATATAGATTAAAACATTTCCTTTAAAATCCAGACTTTCTGGGACGACCTCCACCCTCATACAACACAGGAAACTTACTGGAAATTGCATGAAGTCATTTCTTAAGAAATGCTTTTAAAAAATAAATTTCTGAACTAAAATTTAATCAGTAAATTAAAACAAAATATTAAAACGCCTTATGACAATAAAGAGATGTCATGTGAGTCTTTTGTCCTTTATTTTACACAATTACATATTTTTCCTTTGTTATGTGTGCATGGTTTTAAACACATCCAATACCCTGCACATTAATAGTGGGTTTTTGTGTGTTTCTGTACATATATATATATGTATTGTGTATATACGTGTATCCACTCCCCAGGACATTTGTGATTACTGCCTGCTTTGTGGAGAGGCTTCACTCATTAACCATCATCACTGCTGATCTTAATGGTCCAAACAGAGTAAAAATAGACATAGAAAGGGGACTGCAGCCTTTTAACACCAAGCATTGCATGTACATGTGTGTGTGGTTGTGTGCTACTTAAGATGAGTTCTTGCCATGTTGAAAGAATAAATACATCTTGTTTTTGAGATTCAGTAAACATTCATAACAGCCTTATAAATTAGAAATGTGGATTCTGACCATTCGTGACAACAGCAAACATTTTGCATGCACAAGATCCTGAGTCACACAGAAACAGTCTTAATATACCACATATTTGCAGCACAGTGGTGCAGTGGTTAGTATTGTTGCCTTACAGAAAAAAGTCTGTGTATTGAACTAATGGGTGGCCAGGTCCTTTATGAATGGAGCATGCATGTTCTCCTTGTGTAAGTGTGGGTTTTTTTAAGGTGCTTCTACAGCCATGCATATTAGGCTGATATACACATCTCAGTCTGTCTCTCTGTGACATACCTGCAATGGACTGGCAGCCTGTCAAGGATGTGTCCAAACCTTTACTACTGAAACTCAGTATCTGACCATATATGAGTTAAATGTCTCACCAAAGAATGTGTAACAGTCACTTGCCAGCATGTCCTAAACTAATAATGTCACAGTTCATGGTGAGATGGCAACATATTTCTAGAATGTTACCTTCTGTCAGACAGCATTCAAGTGACACAATGGGAGTTTAGATCCACGAATGGAAAAATGTGCAACCATGTGGTTTTTAGTAAAGTTTTAATTATACATTATAACATACACGTTGACTGTAAAAATGTTGTATAATCTCTTGCATGGAGGTCCATGGACTAGCAGCTTCCACCATCATTCCCTCCTTCCTTCCTCTAAGTTTACATGGCCAATTGAACACTAGGATGACATGTAAAGTGGGTAAAATGAAAATTTTTTTTTAGTTTTTCTAGTGGAACTACATTTGCTGTTGAGTAGCAAATTAGAGGAATCATGCATGTTGTGATATTGGGCTGAATTCTTCAAATATTCATTTAAATGCCAACAGGATCCTGTAGATAGAATATAATCCACGTGGTTATTGAAGTATATGAAGTTAAAATTTTCTTCAAATCAAATCATATTTCTAGCATAAGACTGATGCTTCTCAAAAAGAGAACTGAATTAGTTGAAGGAAACATTTGTGTTGCTTTATACTGTAATCATGCTCACAGCATAGCTGGGAACTTATCTTGTTTGTTGTGCTCAGTTCTTGATTCACTTCTTGTTTCATTCATGGTTTGCTCAAGGCGCTCAAGTGACAGCCTTATTTCACGACTTTTACAATTCAGCTTTGGTAACATACAGCCAATTGACCTGCGGAAGTCACTGCACATCAAAATCACCAACCTAAAAGATGCAGCTCACACGGTTTGGATGTTGCCTTGTCATACGTCAACCCCCGCTTACCCTGTCCTTGGGCAAAAATTAGCTAAAAGAAGAAAAAATCTGAACTTTAAAGGCGAGCAAATAAATGAGCAAAAATAGTAACGGACAGGACGGGAGGAGAAGAAAATGTTAGAATATAAAAACATGGATTTTACAAAACGTGAACATATCCCATCAGAGGGCTGCAGCTCCAACCCTGCAGGTTGTTTTAAGTCTCCATGGTGCACAGCAGACACAAGTTTATTATCAGACACATACACACACACAAAGAGATGTGACACCCTGCTAATGACTTTTACAACAAGCAGCAGGTCTGATTGTGTCAGGGATGTGTCTCTGTGCAGCAGCCGATCAATAAATCTGCCAGATAAATGATCCCGAGTTGCAGAGGGACCGAAAGGCCACAGCACAGATTAATCAGCATCCACCACCACAGTTCCATCAGCAGGTCTGACGTTTTACAACATTGTCCATTTTGTGCCATCATCATGTCATTTTCTTACATGTTACGAGTATATCTACCGCTCCCTTCTCCTTCATATTAACATGTCTGTGGCTCCTCAGAGAATACTTTCAAGACAAATTCTTCTTGAAAAAAGAAATTAATATTTGATCTTGTTTAAAAAAAAATACAGAGCACAAGAAGGAATTTGCCTTTCTCTCACCTGCCTTCATGTTACCTGATAAAAAACTGCTTTCTTATTTGCAGATATAAAATCACAAAGTCCACCCACAGTCAGAGGTTGGATGGATGGTGCTGGTGTTTGTGTTTGATCAGGTGCAATCAGATATGTTATGGGCTGCTTTTGCAGGTTACTTTCCTCTCAGTCTCCAGGTGTTGACAGCATTTTTTGTACAAATCAAACTACCTCACAAATAACCAGTTTTGGTAACAAAATTAAACTGTACAGGTAAAAAAATGACTTAATAATCAATATGTTTGGATAATCTAAATAAAAAGTAGTGTATTTTAAATCATAGGTTCAAAACTGTGCCTCATTTTCTCCCTCTACCGGGATACTGCCCAAAAGTTGTCTTACTTGCCCTAGTAGAACCTTCTCCTCTCCTCTTTGGATCACCTCATCACAAATTGTGTTTTGACTAATTCTCAGATGCACAATGAAGTTTGTGGTGTGGCTACAATACACATTAGATGCCATGATGTTGCAGTTTTAGGTACTGAAATAGATCCACAAATGACTGCATTTGCATTCTGCCATCGCTGTCAACCGGCTCACCTGGACAGAGTGAGCTGCACATCACTGCAACACTTACGCTGCCGTACCTGTCAATAGCATTCAGAAGAGGAAATATTTCCCACCAATACGATATAATTTAGACAAAATTGTAGTATAATAGTTAATACCTAATAATAATAATAATAATAATAATAGTAAAATAATTTCCACTATGTTCCTCATAATGATGAACTACATATTTATTAATAAAATATTGATATTTTAATTTGAGAATTTATTTTTGAAAATAAACATATAAATATAAATATATAAATAAATAAGCATCACACCACCAATGGAAAAAAAAATGAAAAATATGTGGCTGCCTCATCAAAACCAGCACATTGCCATCACAAAAGGAATATACTATATGTATATAGTATATCAGACTTAATTCTATTATTTCTTTCAGCAAATCACATATGTTTAAAAATATAAATAAAATAATAAAATAAAAAAAAACATAAAACAGACAATAAATAAAAAAGATAATAAACATATTTTTTAGATATAAAAACACAAAATGCATTTCTAGAATTCATATTCCAGCTGGCTGACATTACCTAAATTTTAAAAGTTGATTGTCCAGTTTGTTGTTCATACATTAAAATGAAACCAGAAAAAATTCCAAATGTATTTAAGCTCAATCCAGTTTACTTAAAACATACTTTCTACTGATATTTTCAGGGTTGGTTTGTCCATTTAAAAAAAGAGAAAACAGTAAAAAGACACATGTGGAAATCATTATTCTAATTCACCCAGCAAGCACAATCACAAGAAATACAGCGTACAACATTCTTAGACACACTTTCCTTCTTCAGCAAGTTTGAAAGGAAAAATAAATTTTATAGAATAATCTGGTCATTTTAAAGTAATTGTTTCTGCAGACTTGTGTACATTGAGGCAGCTGAAAAATAAATGAGCAGTGAGTGGAAGTATATAAATCAAAGAATAAATGCACAATATGTTTTTTTGGGAGTTCCAACAAACCAGAAGTGATGCATCATGCAGCACCTGCACACTTTTTGTTACTGCATTTAATGCCACAGAGCGTCTCCTGTAACACAAACCATTTCCATAAAACATCTACATGAAAGTATTAATGTGCACATGCGTCATCACAATCAGAATACACACAACTCAGCTACAAGAAATAGTAATGAGAGACAAACGGGTCATCCTGTACGTTAAGGGCTGCCATCTAATGTTAGCGATGGTATTTACAGATCCATCCTGCTTCTAAACATGCGATGGCTGACTCTAACAGGGGAAATTGCAGATAACCTTGGAGGGGTTTTTCAAAGGCTGGTGAAAATGGGTCCTTTTCCAGGAGCTCCAGGACAGATGAAGAAGATTGTAGAGTTGTTATCATGCAAAAGCTAACAAACCAGTGCTACTTCAATTTCTGAAGGCATTTTACCTGAAATGGAGCTCACAGAGGCTGCTTATAATCAGTTTTAAGTGTGGGGTGGGGGCTGGGGTGAATTGTAAGGAAGAACATGAAGAAAAAAAATCAAAGTTTTTGCTATAGAATGAATTGAAGAAGTATGTTGTAATCATACTAGACATAAATTATAGCTTAATTAAAAGTCAGCTGAGAAAACATATGTTAAAATTTTATTCCAGTAAAAAAATAAAAAATAAAAAAAAACACGTAGCAGAACACTGACTGAATGAAAACTCCCTGATCAACTGAATAGAATAGAATAATAAACAGTACCTACCATGTTGTTTGCATTTATTTATTAAATTTAAAATACTCTACAAAATCTGATGGTGAGTGTTAGTGGATGTATGCAGCACTGTAAACATTTAATAATGTGTATTAGAGTTAGCCCTTGAATTAGAGAATTGTTCTTAAACATAATTTAAGAAAATCACATAGCTATCTTTCGCTTTACAAGGTTTAACTTGATCAGCCAGTTAGAACTGGAATAACAGGGCCTCGTGTTGTATGTAAAACAGAAAGAACTGGCTAATCCAAAGGTAGCGCAGCAATTTAAATATGTTGAAAAGTATTCCCTGCATGATTTACATTTTATGGTAGCTTCTTTTGTACTGAAATAGATACATATCCACCATAGGAAAATAAACTGCATAAAGGATTATTAGATTATCTTTCTTACTGATGAAAACATCCAAAAGCTACAGCATTGCATGACTGGCTAAGCCGACAACAAAGATGTGAGAGATCTTTAATAGATCCTGAAAACTTTGTCCTTTTCAAGCATAAAAACTACAGCACCCACCTTTTTGTCTGACTGTCCCTGGATGGAAATTATCCTCATATCTCAGTATGTGAAATATCCTTTCTATAAAATATTCTATTTACTGAGACTTCGCAAAGATCCTCCACACCCATAACAAACTTTTTGTCTCTATATTTCTTCATGAGTGTGCCCTTTTCAACAAATATCTTGTCTCTGTCCTCACTACTTAAAATATATAAAAACTGGCCTGTTTTATACAAATTATTTAAAAGAGAGAAATGTGTTTAGAAAGGGAAAATGTGTTTATTCATTTTTCTGTTTTTGACTAAATACTAAGGGTTTTCTGTGTAATGTTGCTCTCATTTCCACTGTAATATGAAAAAAGGTTTGAACCGGACTTGCTTCTTTCATTAAAATGAAATTAAGAGGTACACAAGAAATTAACCAAATCAGAAAAAGGAACTAAAGATGGGAGAAATTATGCTGCCCTCTAGTGCCCTAAATATTAATACCGGCCAGGTCAGACAAAGCCATCCATTTTCTTTACCCATGGGTGAACTGAACCTCATCCCAGCTGCTATAAGACAAGTGACAGGGTACACCCTGGACAGGTTTGCAGTTCATCAGAGGCAACCACTCAGTCTCAGCCCTAGGGAGAATTTAGAAACACTAGTTAACCTAACATGAACGTTTTTAAGCTGTGGGAGGAAGCTGGAGTACCTGGAGATAACATGCAAACTCCACCCAAAAAGGTCCCAGATAAGGGCTAAGAACCAGGGACCTTCTGGCTGTGAGGTGACAACCACCACAGCACCTTGCAGTCTGGGACCAATGAAAACATTTAAGTTAAAATTCAAGTTGTACATTGTTGGAATAACTATTTGACAGTTTTTCACATTGGCCTTAAGTGGCGACCATGTGAAATATGATGAATTTATACGCAATGTTGTATATATAAACAGTATGTTTAATGTATTCATGGATATTCATCCTTGTATTGGAGGAAAAAAGTACCTGCAAGGTTTTTAAAAGATTTTGAAGCATTTCATTTCCTTCTGTTGAAAGATGACCTATTAACCTGTATAGCAGTAAAACCAATGATGTAAAGTTGCTACAGTATTATCTCTGGAAATATGTAGTAGCTTCTGGAATGTCTCCTTTTGTAAAAAAAAAAAAAAAAAAAAAAAAAAAAGTATTTCATTTTGCTGAATGAAATAAAGTGAACAGTGAAAAAGGTGAACTGTGATAAATATAAAAAAAAGAACCACAAAACACAGGATAAGTTTTATGAAAAGTCTATTTACAGATGTACAAAAGTAGTAAATGTGAACAAGACCTCCTGAGTTAAACTTTTATTTTTAAATAGTTATATATATATAAAAATTCAAAGAAAAATACTAAAATTGTGACTATTTACACATTTAAAAACTTAATAAAACTATTTTTTAAAGTTGTCCAGTCTCAGTCCTTTTTTTTTTTATTTTGGAATCAGATGTTTCTGTTTCTCACAAACAACACACCTTTAGCCAGAAGGCACATCCTGGTTGATTGCTGTCCCAGCAGTGCCAGAAGTGCTTCCCTTATTTAATTTAGCTGTGCACATATTAAAATTAATTTCTTTTCCCTCTCTTCACAATGCCATTTCCAAACTGAGCTTGTGTGAAAGCTGTCGAAAGTTCAGGCTGAGTGCCTGAAAATGTTACTAAAGCACAAATGACCCAACCCAATTTGGGAGGGAAGGAGTCCGAATTCCTCTCCATCACAGCCGCCTGAGGCTCCTCCTGCTGCGAGTGCTTCCCGGTGTGACGGAGGTTGTCTTGGAAGACGAGAAATTGGACCGAGGCTGCACAGTTCTGCAGGGGGTGGAGGCATGAAAAGGCTCTTGACAGCGGGTGCAGAAGTCAAAGAGACAACTGGAGCATGTGGCCCTCTGAACCTCGGGTAAATGAGTCGCTGGTGAGCCGCAGCGTTTGCAGGAACGCAGAGACTGGTGCTGCTTCAGATTTCTAGCGGCCTGGACGTGGAAACAAAAAGAAATTAATTAATTTAAGCAGGTTTATCTGCAATTAAAACTAAATAACGCGGACGCGTTGTTACTTGTTTCTAAGTCTTAGAAAGTAATGATGAGCTTTTTATTTCTAGTGAAGTATTAGAAAGTATTAGAAAGTAATGCTTCTCACCTGCATGTATTCATTAAAACGTGTGTTGGGCGCGCTGCCTTTATGAGAGGGAACAGTCCGTCTGTTGATCCCGCCATTTTGTGCAGATGAGGAAGGTGAAGAGCTTGAGGAGGCCAGAGTCTGCATGCAAGAAAACACCACCCTGGACACAGCCACATCTCTCGTCAAACCACTAGCTCTCTGTCTCAGAGAGTTTCTTGACTCCTAAAAACAAACAAAAAAAAAAGTTAGGAGGTAACACGTAAGAACTAGAAGAAATGTAGAAGAGTGCCACACGTGCATTATAAAATGTCAAAACCTGCTAACCTAGTATCCAGTTTTTTTTTTTAACTCAGACACAAGATTTGATTATTGTGTGGTCTGTTTGCTTACCCTGAGTGCCTCCTCAGCTTGCTGACACCTTCTCAGAGCTGCTGTATCCTCACAGATGATCCTCCTCCACGTCCTACTCACTTTCTTACAGCTGTGAGGAGAAGCACATGAACATATATGAATGCACTGCAGTCTAGACAAAAAACAAAGTCATGAAGTTAAGATAGAACTTCTAAGCTTCCATTTCCATACCTAATTCCAGATCTGAGTGTCAATGATCTACTGATTACAGCTTTAACAACAGTATACACATTGGGTACCAGTAGTTATCTCTCATCTAGCCTGAATTTCCTGCTCGTTTTCTTATCAGCTGTTGTTAATAACAATCAACTTGCACCCTTTGACATACTTGTTGGTCAGCCCTTACTCTGAATAATGAACAAGCTTTAACTTACCTAATGAGGTCCATGTCTCCCAGCAGGGAGAGGGTCTTTATTAGGATGCTTCTCATATTCCTGGACAGCAGAGACGCAAGCATATCAACGTATTCAAGGCCCATCTGACCTCCAATCACACGATCCAAAAGATGATCCTCTGCTACCTTTGAGACAATACTCCAGTCATACCTAAAAAGAAAGTCATCCAGTGAAATTAAGTTTTATTTACTTTAAAAATGTGATGTGTTATGACACTTCAACATAAGATTTGCCAACAGTCACACTCTTCACCAATAATGGTTTGTGTGTTGTTGTTTTTTTTTAATAAAATAATTTTTTGACGTGCATGTCCTTTAACACTTTTTTTTTTTTACATTATTAAGCTTTGATGAAAGAATCTCATCTTACCGCTTATTCTTCTTGTAGCTCTTTGCAAGTTCATCACACACAGCCTGCTGGAATTTCAGAACTGGCAGATTGGTGGTGCTGCTGTGCTGGGTGGAGGGGGTGGATGATAGAACCACCGTCCTCTTTTCCACAAGACTAGAAACTGACAAAGACACTGGCTGACTGGATTTAGTCCTTCCTTGACATTTAGAGGGAAATAAAACAGTCTTTTCTTGACGTGTTACAGCAGTATTAGACAGCACTGCTGTGGGTTTCTCCAGAACTTGCTCATTCTCTTCATCCACATGGTGATCATCAATCTGACTGTTATGCAATGATAGATAGCCACTGTCCTCAAAGCCCTCATCCAGGGTCCCCTCATGATCCCTGCTGGCAGTGTTTTCCTTGTTGTGGACTGCTCTGGTGTTATCCTTGATAGAGAATAACACCGTGGTCGATCTTGCAGAGGGAAGTTGAGGTTTGATGGGGGTGGGCTCTTTTACTGGGGAAGGTTTGAGCTGAAGGACCTTCGACTCTGCAGCAGCAATGCTTTTGTCCTTTCCGTTGTCCATTGCAGCTTCGTAGAAAGGGCATTTCATGATAATTTTCTTCCAGTTAACACACAGTGTGCAGTATATAGATTTCTGCAAAGTAAAAAATTGGGGCAAAGCAGAAATTACATTAGATTTAATTTACTGGATGTGACCGAAACCATCCAAGCAGCACGACTTCTTGAAAGCTAATTCAGCTACACTTAACATAAAAGTTAACACGTTTCCTGGTATAAAGGCCAGAAACAAGTTATTTATATTGGTGTTTGGCTATTATACACTTTGAGCTTTTGATTCAACTCATAATTTGATTATTTTCAAGACAAATGTTTGATTTTGGCGCGATGCGGATTTGGCGGAAAGATAACGATGACGCGAGGGTGCATCTTTGCATCCTGCACACATAATTTCATGATTAAACATCCACTTTCATTACAGTTCTAATGCTCATTAATGGATGCAAGCTTGATGTTTTAACATGCTCAAAGCACAGCTACCAACTTACTTAAGTGCTTACATTGTACGGTATGTAGCTGGTTAACTAAGTGGCTAAGTTAAATGTAAAAATTTTCATGTAGCTACACAGTATTCAGACTGCACACAATGAAGTCTTAATTTACTAAGATATTATTGTTTGTCTAAATATAATTCTCCAAATCAGCTGACTGTAAAAACCAATCCAACTTGTACCTCAAATTGCCATGTTTGCTGACAAAGCAGAATAAAGGGAGAAATATAGGTTTAAAGTCTGGTGAATATTGATACGCCTAAAGAATCTTACCTTAGATTTGTGATATCGTTGGTCGGGGAAATTTCAACAAAAATAATTCCCTCCTTACAGCCGCGAAAGCTGTCTCTCGACAGACCCTTCCTAATGCAAAATTAAATACTCCACAACTGAAAGTCCGCCAGTTGCTGAATCTTATTTGAAATCCGTGCACAAAAGGCGCAAACCAATCAAAGCCAAGTGAATATTTGCCCCTTTAAAGCATCAACCAATAAGATATGACTTCTATCGTGTCTACTATCGTGACGCCGTCACGCACTCTACGTGGTCCCACTAGTTTTCTCAGCCGACGTGAAACACACTGAAAAACCATGGCCCCATCCTTTAGAGGTTCACCACGTTTTTCTTTTTTATGTTATTTTATTTTTCATGTATGCATTTATTATATTGGAAAAGGATACAATAATAAATTTAAGCCAAAAAAGTAAGTTAGTTGTTCCTGTCAAAGAGTGTTTTTTATGCACAAAAATATGTTAACATGAACAATATTCTTCGTTTACACATGCTAACGTTAACAGGGTAATAAAGCCTTTTTAAAAGAATGAAAAAAATGTCACTAATCTGTAAGCGTTTTTTATGCTTTTACTCATCTTGCTTCTTAAGAAAATACGTAGATCATTTTTTTAGGCACATGAACTTCTCAAAAGTTAGTAATTTTATGTTTTCATATGTTTATTAAGTTTTACACAAGATAATTTCCTTGAATAGTGACGTTTATTCCTTGTGATAAAATTACTTTCATATTATTTTATTAAGTGTTATCTAAATGTCTTCGATTTTCAGTAGGTATTTCTACAGAAAATTAAATAAACAGATAAATATTCCCACAGTGTTAGATAAAATGACTCTTGTTTATTTTTTAAAAAAAAATCCCATCAGCTATATATTAATTTTAATATCTGTTATAATAAAATTTTTGTGAACATAATATTGTTTTCCAATATGAAATTACAAACTTTCTAAAAGACATAGCAACTGCTATTGGAATAACTTACTCTTGGCAACGGCCAACATAATACAGATTCAGTTATCTCTGGAGCCCTGTTTAAAAAAAAAAAAGAGAGAGAGAGAGAGAGAGAGAGAGATCTAGAAGTTTAGTTCACACCCCTGTCTGGAATGTGTGAAGTGGCTTTTTCACTGAAACCAAACACTGGGGAAGTTCTGGGGGATGGATTTAGGGAATGCTAAATTTGTGTTGTTTAATTTTTTTTTTTTTGCACTTTTTGTAAGACTGTATTAGGATGTAATATTTATGTTGGTGAGAAATATACAGTGAAGGTGAATAAATGTAGGACAAATAATAAGAAAGAGCTCAGTGAAGTAAAATAACTTATTAGAGCAACTTTGCATACTGAAGTACTTTTATGCTAATCAATGAGGATCATTACCATCTATGCTGTCTTCCTTTCAAAGGTAAATTTACAAGTCTACACAGTCATTTCAGCTGCAGCCAGGAAAGCTAACATCATGGTTTTCAGTTTCCTGTCTTATTTTTTCCAGTGGATCAAAATGTAAATAGTTTTTTGACATGATCTTTTTTTTTATTATGATTTATTTTTTTGTTGTATTTAAATCCCTAAAACTAAATGACAAAGTAAATAAATCCATGGAAAATAGCAGGTCAAACCATCATTCAAAGAGCCAAGTGGCTTATTTGAAAGAGCAACTGCTTACTGTTGTACAAAACATGATTTTTACACATGCTTAAGGAGACTCATACTATGGACAAAAAGTGGGAACTGCTTTGACAAAAAAAAAAAAAAAAATCATATCTTTCACAGCTTCATCACAAGTTCTATTAAAAACACGTGTACAAGCAAACAAAACGTTTTCCTTGTCAAAACAAAAAAAAAAAGAATTTAGTTACATTAGCTTCTGAGCCTTCACATTTTTAAATCATAATTGTAGATCAATTTATGCTCAGCGACGTGTTCACATTCTTTTAAAGACCTGGAATTAGCTGAAAAGAACTTCTTCACATGTTATTTAGCCTGGATATCTTTATTGACATGAAGAAGGTTATCCGATGAGGATTCTCCTTTTGCATTGTTTTTCTGTATACCTGCACACAAACAAAACAAACAATGCTGGACATGTCCAGCATTCAGTATATGATTGGTGACTTGCAGTGTGCACATCTCCAATTTGCTGCATGCAAAAATGAGAAGAACATTTTCAGTGAGCCAAGTTATGTATAATGTTTTTGGTGAAAATAAGCAAAGTGGCTTTCTGAGGAGGAAGGCAATGTTGATTATCATCCAGATACTTAGTGTGATGAGGAGGTTATTGTTAGTGAAGTTTCTATCCCTGAAAGATTCAGATCCAAAGATGGTAAAATCTTTTTGATGTCCCTCATGGTGTAGGTTAGCTGCTCCAAAGGTCATCAAAATGACCCCTGGAGTCACCAGGTTTGCCGTTACCAGAGTCAGTGAACACTTTTTGGCTTTTGGCTTTTTTATTGAAGCACCTGTATATGGGTCAAAACTGACCTGTAACACCATAGATGTTACTATAGATAATTATATTAAAAAGAAAAAAATAAACAAATTAATTTAAGAAATGTATTCTAATAGCCTGCAGTAACGGTCAGGTAACACATCAACCTATTAATTATTTAGATGATCCTCCTGAGGTTCATTTTACCATCTTTTTTTTTTCAACTGAGGGGCATACTGACAAGAAAAATGCCCTATAGGCCTACACCAAAACAATAAAATCAATATTTTCATAAAAAAGAAAGCCTAACAATGTAACCATGAGGAAAAAAAAATAATTGAAAGATAAATAATTGGTTGGTTGATGGTTTTGTTTGTTTGTTTGGTTCTTTTTTGTTTGTTTGTTTGTATTTTACAGCTGATTTAAGACACGGGTCAATACCACCGACACATTAACATAAGAGAAGGTAACAGAAAACGAACCCAAGAGGAAAGTTATGTTATGTTAAGCAGACATACTTCCGGGCGGTATGTGGTCCTCCTTGGCCCACGAAGAAGTGGTGTCATCTTTGCGCATGCGCAACTATTCAATATGTCTGCGCCCTCCAACAAGGTGGTGAAGGAGCAGTGTTTTTATAACAAACATTCTTGGCATGTTATTAGGTAGATTTAAAACAAAATATGGCTTAAATCTCTTTATTTCTAACCACGACTATGTTTCCGGCAACCAGAAAATCTAAACGAAGTCTTCGACTGCTTCAGGATCGCCTGTTAGCGGAGTAAAGAGTTTTGTTTACTCTGTTAAATATTTAGATTTTGTCGTTTGAAATCTAGTCTTTATTACGATATCCCAGAACAGCAATAGACTTAAATCACAGGGTTTTAAAGAATATTACTCACAATTTGTGATTGTATTTTGGCGCAACGTTAATTGTAGCTGCCAACGACGCGAATTAAAAATAAAATTTGAAATATAATCAAGTAGCTTGCGTATTATACAAGCTGGATTTAATAATGTCTATACTGGGTGTAGGATTTCTCTTAGAATAGCAAATGAAAAAATAGTCATTAAAAACAAAATATAAATGATAAACCTTTCTATGGAAGTGTCTATTGAGCAGCATGCTCCATAGCTAAGTCAGATCATAGGTCACTGCTACACAGTTCTCAACTCTGACTGGTTAATGCAATGGCTTGCAGAAGAATTGTAAACTATCTTTTAAGAGGAAGTGAGCGGTTTTCCCGCTTTCAGAAATCCCCACATGCAATCACCCAAACAGTTCATGAACATGTCAGTCATCGCTATGGCAGAATCAAAAGAGCTCTTCACACATGTGCACCACTAATGACGAAGCTGCTGTCAGTGGATGAGCTTTTTGCAAGGAGGTCTCTGCAGGAGCGTCTGAAGATAATAGAAACTGAATACAATGAGTGTTTACAAGTGGTCAGTGAAAGTGTGTCAGAAGATCAGTGCAGTGAACATGAGATGAGGGCCAAGAGGACTAAAGTGTCCCTGCTCGCCCCTCTCATCCAGAGCATTAGAGAACTGGACAAAAAACAAATAGAGATTGCAGAAACTGAAATGCTTCTGAAAGGTGAGCTGAAAAAAATGTATTTCTAATCATTAAGAGTTGCATTTGTTTTGTAAGAGCAGACATTAATTTTGCGGTTTCAACCAATTAATAAAAACAGGAATATGTTGTGTTAAAATGTGTGTTTTTATCTATCCTGAAAGACAATGATCCAACCCTGCGAGAACTGGCTGAGCAGGAGAGAGACGCCTGTTTGCAGGATGTTAAAGATCTGAGACAGAAGGTAGAACATTGAATTATCTGACATTACAAATCAGACAAAAAGGCTTTGTTTTCCTAGTGCCTTTGAACATTGATAATGCTTCCCCAATCAGATCCTGGATCTGTTAATCCCTGAGGAGGAGGTTGATCTGAATGACCTTGTTTTGGAAGTCACAGCTGGTGTTGGGGGTCAAGAGGCCATGCTGTTCACTGCTGTGGTATGCTTAAAAGTTAATGTATATAAGTTTTTCTTTAAAACCCCTGCTGTGCTAAATGGATATATTTCATAACATTTTAGATTACAATGTACATTACAATGCTGAGACTTCTTCCAAATCTATTATTGCAGAAAACAACAACAAAAAAAAACAATTTTCAGTCTGATGAATCAGCAAGGAATGAAGGCTCATATTAACAAACCATAGAATATATTCACATGTATTCATATGCTGCTGTTTGGTCCTCTCTGGTGTGAAGGTGTTTGACATGTATCAAGGCTTCGCCCAGCACCACGGCTGGTCCTTCGACGTCCTGGAACACATGACTAGTGATCTAGGTCAGTGCATTCAGAAACTTTTATTATGGCAGACTTGTTATGTATGCTTATGTTTTTTCCATATTAGAGGTATGAAGAGTTTTGCTATTAAAGCTAGAAGCTCAAATATAAGGGAAGTGATTATAACAGATCAAGCTGCCCATCTTATCTTAAGGATAGGAAACCAATTCTGGCTTTTCTTCTTTACTTACTGCCAAAATTGCAATAGCATATAACAAACACAAGGGGGAGCCTTTGCTTTGGCACTAAAAAGGTAAAGATGTCACTTAATTATGTTCATCACTTAGTTGGGGGGAAAACTGAATTCATGAGCATAGAATCCCAGCCCCACTGCACCGGTGTCCACTAAGGTTGTGAAAAGTATTTATTAGCTGAAGTAGAAATCACCTGTATAATAAAACAGAGAATTAGTACCAACTGCTCACATGTGTCCAGGTGGACTACGCCACGCTTCTGCCAGTATCAGCGGCCCTCAGAGCTACAAGAAGATGAAATTTGAAGCAGGAGTTCATCGAGTTCAGAGGGTTCCCAAGACTGAAAAACAGGGTCGAATACACACCAGCACTATGACTGTGGCTGTACTGCCCCAACCCACTGAGGTGCAAAAAGTAGACATATGTCAGAAACCACTGTGTGCTAACTGTTACTACAACACAATTTCTCACAGCAATATAGGTTTGCAGTATAGGTGTCTGTTTTGTTCTTTTGCTTAGCTGATGTTTACTTTGTGTGTTCTTTTTAGATCTCTTTCACAATAAACCCAAAGGACCTGAGGATAGAAACTAAGAGAGCAAGTGGAGCTGGAGGTCAACATGTCAACACAACAGACAGCGCAGTCAGAATTGTCCATCTTCCAACAGGTAAAGACTGGAAACAGAAATGTGGTCCTGCAGACTGAACGTTTTCATTTAGCTAAATAAGTTATAAAATAGAAATGACAATTGGTTGTCCACTGACAGAAGGCTATGTAAGTAAGCCGCTTTGGATAAAAGCGTCTACTAAATGACTGTAGAATAGAATAGATAGAATAGAATATGCCTCTGATTCTGGTTCTGTCAGAGCTGTCTTAACTCTTTAAAGGGAGTGTTTCTCTTCCACAGTCGCTAAGCGCTTGTTCAGCTGGGAACTTCCAGGTTTTCTGCTGTAAAGTGCCTTTGGATAAAAGCTATGCGTGTTATGAGTTCATGAGAAAAATTAGCTCATCTTAAATTTGGTTGCAGCAACAAACAAGTTTAAGTGAAGGGGGCAACAAAAATCCTGGAAGAGTAAATAGTATGGAAAAAAACAGCTGGATGAACATGTGTCATCTGATGAAGCTAATTGCCAACATGTCAGAACAATGATCTGTTGCACAAACATCTTTAGGGAGTTACACACTGTGATTTTAAGCATCTTATGTGTTTACTGCAAGCCACACTGATTTTGCAGTTCTAAAGAAAACTACAGATTCTAAACGTCTAATTGTTTTTATGAACTGATGGACTGTAAAATGATTTTACTGGTTACTACCGTGTGTATTAATATATTTCCCAGTTACCAACTCATAAAATGCAGAAATCACCAAATAGTTCTATCTACGCTGCAGCTTGGCAGTCATGGTCTGAACTGGAACAGGCATCATACAAACAATGTTTCTGTTCCAACAACTCAAACAGATTCACATTTTCATTCGATTTCCACAAGTTGGGGTTTTCCTTATTTGACTTCCATCTAAACTTTTTAGGTCTGTTTGGTTTTTACACAAAGCACCAGCATCAGAGAATTGCACAGTATGCATCACACTTCATAGAGGCAGATTTTCTTTGTTAGACATGCATCTTAGTACAGTTGTGTTAGTGTCAGAGTTAGTTTTAGAGCCTTTTTTCCCCATTAGATAAGCTAAGATAATAAATGATTCCAAGATATGTCCTTCAAAAATGTTTTTTTGTTTTTTTTTAGGGGTGGTTGCAGAGTGCCAGCAGGAGCGCTCCCAAATAAAAAACAAAGAGAAAGCAATGAAGGCTTTGAGAGCAAAACTGTACAGCATGAAGCTGGAGGAAGAAACCAGCAAGCGCTACAACCAGCGCAAAATACAGGTGAGATCAGTTCAGTGGGACAAAAACAGATGGAGATAGTCCAAATGTAACTGAAAATACAAATGTGTTAACATTTATTATCAAAGATACAGGAAGTTTAATTTATCTGGCTTAAATTTTTTATACTAAAAGAGGAATGACAAGCTTTACTAAATTTAAAGAGATCAATTATTTTTGCATTCTGTTCCAGATTGGCACCAAAGGTAGATCAGAGAAGATCCGGACCTACAACTTTTCCCAAGACCGTATAACAGACCACCGCATTGGCATGACTGTGCATGATGTCAAGAGCTTCCTGCTGGGAGAGGATCTTCTAGATGATATGAACTTCTCCCTGCAGGAATTCTCCAACCAGGAGACGCTCTTGCATCTGCTGGAAGAGAGCAACCAGGAGGGCTCATGAGTTTGGACCTGTAAGAGAGGAATCAAATCACTGTAATATTGGTCATTTCTACTCTGCTGTGAAATTTGATGCACACTGACCATTGTGCATCAAACGAGGGAACAAGTACTTCTGTTAAACTGTAAGACTGGAACGTGGCCGCAGAAATTTGCTTCCTTATAAAGAGACTTCCGTTTCTTGAAGCCTTTAAGTTTCCAGGTAATGAGAAAATATGCTGTGAAATAACATGCTGTAAAAACTTTTTTTGCATCATCTGGTTCCTTTTTAAGAAACCTGATAAGTAGGTGCCTCAGTACAATGAATGTAGTGTGTATTAAAATTTAATTTTACCATCAAATGAATGACTTGTTTCCTGTCTGAAAGTCATACATTAAATTTAGTTCTTATACTCCTAAGCTCTTTGTTGGGTTTATTTTCTGGCACGTCGATTCTATATTTATAGAACTCCATCACCCATAATGCTTAGAGCTCTAAGGTAGTTTAATCGAACGCTGATTCGTCGTTCTTGACCGTTCTAAACGTCAGATTTTCTCAGCAGCCGTCGCATCCTTCCTCCAGTGCTACCGCTAGCCAGCTAATAATGGAGTAGCAAGCAAGTCATTTTTTTCCGGAATAAATTACGTTTTCATTTTAAGAAAGTATGTTATTTTTTCGAAAAGCTTATTTGAAAAAGTTAACTTTAGTTTTTTCCCGTGCCATCCCGCTTCCTAGAAGACAAAATTCCCTGTATGCACGTCGGTAACCGAGCGGGTTTAGCGACTCCGTTCGTTTTGACAGTGAAGAGGCTCATCTGCCCCTCCGCTGCTGCTCCGTCAGCGGGGATTTGGACAAAGCCGTTCAGATGTTGGACGATAGAAAATATAATCGGAGCTGGGATGTTTTTACTCCGAGTTTTGACATGAAATTATCAAGGTGATCATTATCCCTGAAAGCGACGGCATTAGGAGAGAAAGGCTTATTTTCGGACGGCGAGAGTTGGGATCTCGCACCGAGGGAAGGAGGAGGAGAGACCCGCAGAGAAGAAGGGACGTAGAGGGCTGAAATCCTGATGCCAGTAATGGCAAACGAGCCGATCATCTTAAACGTTTATGATATGGTAAGCAGAATTTAATTCGACCTTGTCGGTGTTTTAACTTGGAATTTTTGATAAGAACGTTTTTTCTTTTCCCCCCCAGCTAACTCTGTAAGTAATAAACGTAAGACCATAAAAAAATGCGTTGATTTAAAAAAAAAAAAAAAATCACCTTCGTGTGTTATTTTCTTTCACATATAGTCTTTAAAACAGCAGAACAAGATGTTAAGTTTGCTTTTTAATCAGTTTTCTGTTATAATACAAAAGGGGACACAAGTAATCTCTGTCTTAAGATGCTTAATGGAGTCTGTTTATTTGGCACGCCATAGTTTGACCGTTTTTGGACCTAAGCAGGAAAAGATAAAAGAGTTTAATTGACTAGAAACAACTTGAAAGTACCCTGGCAATTTTTAACAAATGTAATGCTTTTACTGAAGGATGAGACAGAGCGTGAAATTGAGTCACAGTGTTGTCACCTTGCATGGGTGAGTCAGTGGGTAAGGGTCTGCTAGTTGATCTGCTGATGATTCATTGATTGATATGGATTTTTTTTTTTTTTTTTTTTTTTTTTTTGTGGAGGACAAATTAAATGGGGAAAATGGGATTTGCTTTAAAAGGGAATTTAAAACTGGCAAGAGTTGCATTTTGAAACGTTAGTCATTGAACTCTTCTTTGAGGGATTTTTGAATTTTAATACCATCACATTAATAGTATTAAAATAATAAAATTTTATCTTTTCTTTCTCCATTTTCATTTATTTAGTTCCAGTCATCTTTACTTTTTCCAGTCCTCCCCTTTCTCACACACACACACACCCCACACACATATTTCTCCTCCCTCCTCTTTCACTTCCTCATGTTTTTCACTTGACTGTTCAACCACAATGGTTTCTTCTCTGTAAAGTCTAAAGAGCTTTTATTTCTGTCACATCTTAATTTGTGTGACCAGCTGCAGGAACCTTTATCATACTTTGACATGCACAGCTAAACCTGTGATGTATGGTTGATGCAATGCACCACGGTCAGTGTAAGGAATTAATTTGGCGCAATTCAGTGCAGTCTAATTACATTTTCAAGTAACAGTGGTGGATATTTATGCTTCTTTCACTACTAGACTGGAGAGAGGCATTCTGCATGTGGGTTGCTTTTTAAATGGTGTGCATTTCTAAGCATGTTACTAGCAGACGCCAGAGTAGTAATAGTGTAGATCCACTCTGACAAATAATTAATGTTGACACACATGTTTTATGTGGAGTTCATTATGGATCTACATCAAAACTTCAGTCAACAAACTCGTAACTGTACAATCAGGCCGTCAGTCAAATTGATCCATGGGTCAGTGTAATTACATCTTTAATGGTGGTTCTGATCAACATCAGATCATCCTTAAAACTATAGAAGCTACTTTTTTTCCGTGCATACATGCAAATGTGTTTTGATGTGTGTTTAAGCAATTATAATGTTGGAAGGTTGTGAATATTTCCGGAATGAGTGGATTTCATGGTTCATGTGCATGCAGATCAGGTCCCAACAATTCATATCCTGAGCATTTGTATTTATTTGAGTGCCATATGTATAAACGCTTGTCTTATTTTGAGAGGCAAATGGTCAGAATACTTTTTCTGTCTGTTAATTAGGCCTTTTAGAGGTGAATAGTGTATCAATGGCTGACCTATTGTAATAAGGATAAACAAATTTAAAACTTACAGGCTGACCCAGTCCCTAGTAATTGCGGAAAAAGAGTGCTTTTATATATTTGTGCAGGTCAAAAGAAAGACCCTGTACGAAACTTAATTGAAACGCCTGTATTTGTTTTCTAAATAAATTTATGAAAACAGATCTTTTAATATTCATACTAAATAAAAAAACCTCCTCACTTATTGAGTCGATTAGAAACAGATTATGCTCCAGGTTATAAGCCATTTTCCATGGACTGTATATAAAAGATGGACGGAGCCTCTGTGACGTCACCCGTACGTTTCTGAAGAGCTGAATTAAAGCTCATTAGGCGGTTCCCACCGTCACCATCTTGGCAGCGTCACGCGTGTTGTCATTCCCCGAAAATCCAAAAATGGGCAAAGAGGTGGAGCTGAGAGGGAAACTGTGAAGGTGGGGGTGGATGATTGACACCCATCAAGCTGCCTGTAGCTAAGCGCTAACCTGGAGCTAACGGTAGCTAACCAGCTGACGGAGGTAGGTGGGCTAAAGCTAAGGCTTCTTTGTCATTTCCGTGCGTAATTTGGTATGTTTTCCCCTAACCCTTTATGATGCGGATCCTGATGGAGAAAATGGAGGGGGCAGTGTTGAGCAGTATAGCTGATATGTGACCCACAAAAGAAACAAAGAAGAATCTGTGACGCATTTAATGGCCATGAAGACCACTGTCATCTACTGCCTTTTTTAATGCATCTTTCTGAAAATATACTTGATATAATCTCCTCCATGTTCCTTGTCTTATCTCTGTCTCTTTCTCCCCTTCTTTTCAACTCTTTCTCAGATAATGTCCTTTTGCTTATGTTTGCTGAATCAACCATGGTGCGAGTTTAAAACAGGCCGTGTGTTATCTGCTTGCTAGCGTGTGACAGCGTGTGAAGCAAAATATCAGAAATGTCACTCTTACAAAACACACTCATAGATTAATGACTGGATGTGTCTGAACTTTTTCCAGTTAAACAAAAACAAAACTGAGGTGATGGTTTTTTTAGCCAAAGAGAAACGATTAAGTGTCACCACAGCGCTTCTGTCTATACAACTAAAAACCACCAACCAGGCCAGAAACCTGGGTGTACTGATGGACTCAGACCTTAACTTTGAGAAACACATTAAGGGAATTACAAAATCAGCCTACTATCATCTTAAGAATATATCAAGGGTAAAAGATTTGATGTCTCAGCAAGACTTGGAAAAACTAGTCCATGCTTTCATCTTTAGTCGGCTTGATTACTGTAACAGTATTTTTACAGGTCTACCTAAAAAATCTATTAGACACCTGCAGCTGATTCAGAACTCTGCTGCTCGAGTCCTCACTAAGACCAAGAAAGTGGACCACATCAGTCCAGCTCTGAGGTCTTTACACTGGCTGCCTGTTTGTCAGAGAATAGATTTTAAAGTTCTGCTGCTGGTCTATAAAGCTCTGAATGGTTTAGGACCAAAATACATCAGTGACCTCTTGACCCAGTATGAACCTACCAGAACCCTCAGGTCATCTGGATCCAGTTTCTTATCAGTCCCCAGAGTCAAAACCAGACATGGAGAAGCTGCGTTCAGCTTCTATGCTCCACATGTCTGGAACAAACTCCCAGAAAGCCTCAAATCAGCTGAAACCCCTCAGTTTATTTAAATCAAGGTTGAAGACCCACCTGTTCTCTGCTGCATTTCACTAGTTTTTATTTAGAAGTCCAGATCTGCATTTGGTTCTTTTACGTTGAAATCTTAATTTTATTTCTTTATCTGAGCTTTTTCTTGCTGTTTTTATGTAATCAATTTTATCTTTTTTAATCTTTGTTTTTCTTATGCACTTTTTTTTCTTCCCCTGCACCTTGCTGTAATGTTTTTATGTTTTATGTAAAGCACTTTGAATTGTCTTGTACATGAAATGTGCTATACAAATAAATTTGCCTTGCCTTGCCTTGCCTAATCCAAAAGACACATTGCTTTGCTCTGCTGAAAAGCCTCAAGGTTACATTTCCTGTTCAGCCTGATGACGATCTCGGGTGTCTGTGGGCCTCAAACAGCTTAAAGGCAGATAACTGTGCAGTTATTCTTTGCTTCTCCTTCTTGTCTGTGTATTTGAACACCTATCTGTGTTGGTACAGCGTTACTCTGATTATAGGTGGCTGTATAAAGGCCACAGAAGAGCATTTCTTAACATGCTTGTGTTATCCATTTAAAATGGTATAAAACAAACATTCAGGAGCAACTAGTTGGCAGACTTCGCCTTGCTGGCTGGAGTGTAGAGATCAAGCTGTTTAGCTAGGTAAGGTGGCACCAGTATATTGAGACATTTAAATGTCAACAATGAAAATTTAAAATCAATCCTGTAGTGAATGGGAAGCCAATGTAGGGAGAGCAGTACAAGAGTAATGTAATGTCTGTTTCTTGCATTTTAGACTAGCTAGAAGCGACACATTGATGACTGATGTATACGCACAGAAAATAATAATCCAGATGAGATCCTTATAAAGTTATAGGTCACCTGAAAATGTTTGTTTGGAAGCAGCCCTTTTGCTACGAGTCTCAGCTAAAATAATTTGGACCTAAAAACAAGTCTGCTTGTCAAGATAAATCCACAAATATCTCTGGGGGGGGACTTCGGTCTTATTTGAATTCTTGTTGAGGAAGTTCAGGTTCTTGCAGGGTGATGATGCAGTGATGTGTGACTGTTTGAACAGGACCTTGTTTTATAGGCAGTGTGAATGCTTCTTGGCTGAGAGGATGATCTGATAATGGCTGAGGTCAACACAATGTTGTCACAAGATCCCTTCTGCTGAACTGACTACATTTACAATTACAGCTGCAGGAGCACCAAGGGCTGTCATGAAGGTCTGCCTACCTTAAGACCCATTTATGCTCCCTTATGTACGTAAGGACCTTTAGCCCTTACGTACATAAGGGACCTCCCGTGTAACACCCTGAATATCTTCTTAAAAAGACATTTCCTTTCCATTTACGAATCAATAGTGTCATGTGACTTTTAGGAATACATGTGCAGATATGAATATAGTCCCCACCCTTTCTTCTTCCTTCACTGTTCCCATTCCTTCAGGTCTTCCCTGCCGTCCAGCTCCCATCTCTGCTAAATGGATTTCCTGGCCAGCTCTGAGTGCTTTAGTACGCCGGTCTAATGAGAGGGCATTATCTTTACACCACCTGTTCTCCTGCCAGCCAACACTGTGGTTTAACAGTGTAGTGTAACGGAGCAGGTTGTGTTTCTGTGTTGGCTGCAGAGTCAGACATGAAGGAGTCAAGATCCCACTTTTTTTTATACTGTCTGGCCGACAAGGTTAGGCGTTTGCTAATGCAGTGAAGTATTGAAAATCTTGACTAGTGCAGTAACAAACTAGAACTGTATAGATAGAACAAAGTAATGTTACTATGTATTTAGGAATGTGGTTCAGTTTTGAATTAAATAAGAATCATTAGAATATTTTTCTTTACCATTGTGCAATTTTTATTGCAAGACCCCTCAGGACCCACTCCTCACATTCCCCCATGTTACTTCAGTAGGCCAGAAGGGGAAAACTATTCTGCATCCATTGTTTCTTTCTACATGAATCTCTAAGGTATTTTTCAAGTAAATGGTGTGGTAGATAGTATGGCTCCGTGTGGGTAGTAGGAATAATTTTTTCCACTAAAGGTAGAAGCACAGGCAAATGTTTTACTGGTAGCAGCCCCGCCTACAACTCTCAACACATCATCTTGATGGGACATGACCAACATGGCAATAGATTCAGGGGAAGGAACGCTAAACTTTCCTCTCAATAGGTTGCTTGGTGAAGTTTGAAGACAAACTGTCTCAGAAATTAATGATAGCAGCAACCGTTAGTCTCTGCTGTTGTTGAAAGAGATGCTCTTCAAAAAAAGAATGAAAGAAAGAAAAGACTGAGAAGGTTCAATATACCAGTAGTGGTATTAATGATGTGGAAATACCATAAAGCTAAGAAAAAGACCTTTAACGTCCAGAGAAACTTGTTATATGATGGCAGCTGTCAGGTATTTATGTATGTTTAAGAAAAAGCAATACAATGCAAAGTTATCAGTTATAATATTCCAACATTTCCACATGATATCACCAAACTTTGAACATTTGTAAAATTTAAATGTGTGATAATGCTTTTAGAGGCTTTACAAAGTAGGTGATGGACATTTCTTCTGTTTTTCCTTCATTTCTTTTTGCCAAATTATGAAGTATGATTACAGCTCAAGTCAGCACCATTAGCTGCAAGCTAGCCATGTTGGCTAACTTACAGTAGCAGTAGATCTTTTTGTAGGAATAAAGAAAAAGCATTTGATGAAACACTAATACAAACTTGTCTAGTCTGATGGCTGTGAGATTTCAGTTGATTGCTACGGTGACTATGGATCACCTTTCTGACTTCGGTGGCCCATGTCTGTCCACCTGTCGGGAATGGGATGTACCACGGAGCTGAGAGCTATAGACCTTCTTTAGTTCACATAACGTAAGACAGAACCATAATATCAAACAATTTGGGTCTCTAGTTAATAAGTTAACATGCAAGAATCAGTCGCTGGGACACTCGCTTCAGCTATTTCTTTGTGTCTTCTACCCAGTATGCCCATAATCAAGATTTCTTTTACCATTTAAGCACACTTACTGTAATAGTTATAACCTTTATATCTTGATAGTCACATCCACTTTGGTGGTTATTTTAGTTCAGCGCAGTTTGACTTAGAAAAAAGTAAAAGTCATGAAATATAAACTGTTTACTTTTGAGATCTGTGGACATGTAGGAAGCATATCTTTCTGATTTGTATGAACAGGGTAGAGACAGAAATAATTCTGCAGCCAAAAGCAGACCAGACAGAAGAGCAAGCTAAAAGCAAACAACAAAAATACACCAGAAATTGACTTGTGGCTGGTAGCAGTTTCCTTCCCTCAGTCTGTTATCTGTCTGTCTTCAGCCTGCTTGTTCTACGACATTTTAAAAGCTATGCAAAAAGTTGCAGTACAGAAATGCAGCTAGCATTTGAAGCATTTTCTCTTTGTTCATTTCTTTTCCCTTCCTCCTATTGCCTTTCTTTCATTCATAAATACTCTCTGCTTTGCAGCTTTGAGGGTATGATGACTAAAATAAGAGTCTTATCTCACAATCAAGGGGAAAGAGGAAGAGTGGCAAAGTCTTCCTTTTACTCATATGAACAGAGTGGGTGATCGTTCAGAATTTTCAAGTAGATTTGTTTCAGTTAGTGCTCACATATATAATGTAGGAATACACAGAAGTATTTATATCCCCCCATAAAGATTATTACATGGAAACATCAACTCACGCAGCACGAGCTGCTTTTCCAAATGTGTACTCAGATGTAAAGATTTAGAGTTAAAACTAGTTTTTCACATTTTTCTTTATTTAAACTGTTGTCAAGTCTTCTAAATTTTCTAAAAAAAAAAGAAACTTTAAAGCCAGCAGTTTCACATAGTAAGTGTGAGAACCAGCTGGTTGTTATTTCTGCACTCAGAGGAAATTACTGCAGCACTGATATGAACAGCATTTTGTGTCTTCTCAAGATCCGCTGGTATATTCTGTTGTAAAAATCTCAGCCAGTGGCAGTGTTGAAAATCCTAGACTAAGATGTGCTATACTAATTTGTGGACTGTTAATCCTCTTTGATTTTCCTAAGTTTGTTTAATGAATTCCCATAATTAAACAGACCTACTACTTGAGTCTTGTAATACAAAATAAAAGTTATTTATGTTGCACTGGAAAATCAATGCAGTTGAACAAAGGATTTGTAAATGTTTTGAAACAGTTTCTTATAGTGGAACAGTGTCTCCTTCTACAGAAAACTGATGTGCAAGAAGTTAAAATTTACTGTATTTGGTTAGGATGTAAGAATTGTTGCAGTAATCCCACATAACTGGTATGACACATCTGGTACATGACAAGGCCTGTTGGTTTGATGCATCCTATAATTTGAGTGGGTTTTTAATTTGCCTGTTTTTAATTTGCGAAGCAACTGGATGGAAACAAAAACAAGTCAGCATTACAGATAAAAGCCTTTTGGTGACGTTGAAAAAAATTAGTTGTTCAAAAGTCTGCTTTTCCATTATTCACCGTGCTCTCTGTCACCATTTTAAAGTTTTTTTTGCATTACATATCAGTATTATCTGCTGTCAGATTAGCAATGTAAACTTTTCCCAGCTTATTACCTTACATCGTGTGCAGCAAGTCATTTATGGCTTTAAAGGTTGTAGTCGGCTGAACATTATCAGTATAATGGTAAGATTCTCAGGAGAAAACTTCCTTCCATAAATTACTGTCTGAAATGTAAACAACCAGTGTCGGTTTCCAGACGTCATGTATGACTTGAGTTTGTATTTAGACTGTGCAGCTGACTAAATCATTTGCAATGCAGCTGTGGCAAAGACGTCAGCTCAGCCCCCACTGCTTCTGTGCAGTTACCCACATTTGCATAATGACAAGTGGGATTCGTTGGAGTAGTTTTTAAATGGACTGTTGTGGTTTGCAGGCTGACAAGTAAGCTGTGTGATCTATGAGAATCAAGAATAGTCTCACTGTGCTGAGTTCTTTATGTCCACTACTAGTATGTGTTATCTTTTGAACAGTTAAGAAAAATCCATTTGTCTTGTCATTAGTGCTGAAAACATTAAGAATAGAATAGTAAAACAGCAAATGGTTATAAACATTTTGATAACCCATACTTTTTTTTTAAAGTAAATGAGAAAGCAAAGTGATCAAACATTTCTTGTTGGAGCTCCAACAACTTTTAAATAGAATTATTGGCATGCTTCTGTTTAGATTTTTTTATGTAGAATATTATTAGTGTAGATTTATGACTTATTATTGAGCATCCTACCATATTTCCCTGTTTCACCTTTTGTTAAAAAAGCTATATTCCTCACAAGTAAACTCCCTAGCAATTGCCTTAAAGCCGCAGATGTTAGACACAAAACTAAAAATGTAGATGGCAGTTTTAAGGATTAATGCTGCTGCAATTATCGATTGTACTGTTGGTGATCTTGCGTATGAGTGTATGTGGGCTTGTCTTTAATTGTCTGTGTGAGAAAGATTTTCTTGTGTAAACACTGTGGACTATAAATGTGAAATCCACCACCTCTATACAGTCTGTCTTCAGTTTTTATTATGGTCTGGGTGAATACTCGATTCTGATTGGCTGTAGGGTGTCCATTAAAAAGTGATAATGGACACCTATAAAAGAAGTTCCGGTCAGATAGACTTATTGTTGTAAATTATTGCGCTGACTAAATGCTAGTTGGTAAACGTGGCAACAGAAACTCAGACGCCGGGCTGGAGACACGGCAGATCATGTCTGTGACGGTGCATCTCTGTGATGGGGGCCAGTACATACAATTCATACACAAAATTTGCAGAATTTGAGGATTTCCCGATCAAATACAGGTCAGAAATCCCGGGTGAGACAGTGGCGAGTTGTGCCTCCTCTGTCTGCGTGATCCAATACAAACTGGGTTGCATGACGCGTGCAAGTTCCTCAGCATATAGCCAGTATGAACGTTACAGAAATATTTGTTATACACCATGACTGTCCACAGTGTGTGTAATGTCTTTAATGTATATGTGAGAGAATTATTCCTGCTTATCGTACAATAAAGTGCAGAGAAAAGTCAGCAGGTGAAGCAGTCAATACTCTGCCGCACCTCAAGGGGGCATAGTTTCATGCTGTTGGATGAATAGTGAAATATGATGCTCTTTTCAGTTCTTACAATTGTAAATCTGATTCCAGAGGAGTCGGTGCCTCACCAGCCATGAACCCCACAACATGTCACTGATCTCCAACAGCATTCTTTGTTCAGCTGCTGAGAAAATGACAGCTCTTGGCTTGCTCTCTTTTTCTGCCAGCTCCTCTTTTCCACCATCCACTCGTCAGGGCTTCCTACATTCCGTTGAGTGTTTTTATTCTTATGTTTTTAATCATGTAAAGAACTTTGTGTTGCCAATGGCATGAAAAGCGCTATCGATTCGATTCGTTCATGAACGTCACATCTCTAGTATAAGTGAGCTAATGCCCTTCGAGGTGTCCATTATCATAAATTAGTGGACTTTGTGGAAGCAACCAGTTCGCGCCTCCGCATCGTCCATTAATTTATGATAAGGGACACCTCGTCAGGCGTTATCCCTTACATAAGGTCTGTGGAAATGGTAATAAAAATGCTATGCAATACAATAGAAAAGTGACTTTTTTCATATGAAGGCTTGCACTGTAGCATGTATTACCTCTTTAGGTGCCTCTTGTAGTGGAATTTCATTGAATATTAGGTTTACGGGATCATAGTTTGAGTTTTATATGTGTGGAAGTTTGCTTTAGCGCTGAAACTGTTAAAACATTTATTAAAGCTAATGGAGGCTAATTATCATCTCCAGTGTGTTAAATATGTTGTGGTTTGAATGTAATGTGCTTCCTGTTTTATATGTAGCAGGATAGAGTCATTGTGTATGTAATTTGATGATAAATTATGCTAAATCACAGTTATGTACACAATAATATAGTGCTGAATACATTTAGAGATTTTTTTTTGTCTGTCTTTTTGTGTCTGTAGTACTGGATCAATGAGTTCACCAGCTCTCTGGGCATCGGAGTCTTTCACTCAGGGATCGAGATCTATGGAAGAGGTAAGGTTACTCAGAAATATGATGCCTCCCACATCAGATTATCTGCCTTAGGATGGTGTTTCAGAGAGGACAATCTCTCATAGCTTACAATACATACATGTTTCACTCTAAATAGCTTTCTAAAATATTATTAATCAATAAGAAGCTTTTTATGGTCTTCCTCAGCTGTTCAGATATGTTTTCATATGTTGTTCAGAGTTTGCCTATGGAGGACATCCGTACCCATTCTCAGGAATCTTTGAGATTACTCCAGGAGATGCAACTGAACTTGGCGAGACTTTTAAGTTCAAGTGAGTACAGGAAATTTGGTGTTTTCATGTGGTGGACAGGTATGCATGTTCTAACAAAATGTTTATCCATTACACTTTTTCTGCAACTGCCCAGAGAACTTGTCATCATTCAGCCCGGCAGTCAGCTAACAATCATTAAATAAGGCACACAGTTAGTCTGGTTGTAGCTTCAAACTGTTACTCTGTGCGGATTAACTTGTTCACACCATTAGGGATTTAGATAAAAGTATCTTGATGATTATCATGAGGGGAAAAAACATGGTTGATTGATTTTCGTCAGCCTTGATCTGCACAATCAGCTCATTAAGTAGCTGAAACAGCTATGACGCATGCAAACATGTCTAAAAGGAACAAGCAAATACACGAATGTTAGGAAAGTAAAAAAAATATTCCTTCATTTAATTTCTCAGATGTGTGCTGTAGTAATTATTCATAATAGAAAACATTTTTTTGGCAGCATTGCTAAGTTATAGTTCTTACGTTCCCTAAACTAACAATGTTAAAGGTCAACGGACAAAATCTTGAATGCTGGTTTCTTGAGGTGTTTACCTGTTTGTAAACTGACAACTACAGCAAGAAGCTCCAGCTGAGAAGTCAACATTTAAAGCTGATAAGAATATGGTCAGCATATTACTGACTTGTCTAAATTTAATTTAAACTCTTCTTTCATTATTTTAAAGACCCATCTTTTTTCTTCTTTAGCTCTTAACTGTTTGATGCTGCCCTTTTGCAGACTGTTCATTAATATTGATTATGTTGATCAGTGCCAACATTTATTATATCTCTTTTGATTTTCTTTTTTAGGAGTCATTTTCTATATTTCAAATAACTATTTTGTTCATCTTTATAAATAAAATAGTTATACTGATATTTTACACCATTAAAATCAAATATAAAATTCTGTTTTTATTTCCTTTCATTGCTCTAAAAAGAAAACACTGTCAACTTCTTTTGGTATTAAACCAGCTAATTCTATAAAAGAACCCCCTCTTTTTGAAGTACAGCAGGGTAGGACCTTTTTGTCTGATTTTTATTGTGGTTGTGTTGTAGTCTGAGAAATGGCAGAGCATCCAGTCTACTCAGTATGTTGAGAGTGGTTCTGTCTAACCGGAGCGACTGTGCTGCTGTGTATTACTTCTGCTCTAGTTGATCTGCCCTGTGGATTTACAGAGACTCTGCCCGTCACACACACACACACACTTGTACACACTCACTCTATCTCCATGCAGGCCAGTAGACCATAAGTATGGATCATCTGGGACAAATGCCTACATATCATCCACTGCTATGAGCCAAGTGAATCAACACTCTCAGACTGAAATAATTCTATTTTCATTCGATGATGTTGTGCAAAACCATGAGTGATGCAGGAAATGACTAACATGTCTTTCGCAGATTGGTTCATCCTCTACTCATATTAACAGAAATCTTGTCATGCTTTCCACTTTAGCTTTAGCAACTCAGGAGGAATGTGGTAATGTCATGTGGTAAAACGCGCCGAAGACATAAGAAATCTCTCAAACCTCTCAGTTAGATTGGAAATTCATGATCTAGTAAAGAAAGCTAAATGTTAGTATTTTTAATTCAAGACTAATTCTAATGAAGAAAATGTGAAATTGTTTTGAAATGAAAAAAATTGTTAGCACTGAGTGATAACATGCTTGCTTGACTCTGCAGAGAAGCCATAGTCTTGGGAAGTACGGACTTCACAGAGGACGATGTGGAGAGGATTGTGGAAGAGATGGGAAAGGAGTATAAAGGCAACGCCTACCACCTCATGCACAAGAACTGCAACCACTTCTCCTCAGCATTGTCAGAGGTAGATATTCAAACACAGAAACACACATTTTGTTCCTTCACCCAAACCCTAAACCAAATTCAACTGTAATTCTTTCATACAAATGTATTGATGAATGTGCACCAGTGATGGAAATAACAGCTTTAAAAATAAAAACGTTACTCTTTTTACATCGTTACAACACCGTTACCATTACTGAAGATAAAACATTACTGACAGCACGTTACAATTGTAAGATGAGATTCATTTTTGTTTTGGGTGAACACAAGTTCCACATTTGTTCGGACTACAATAAAGCTACTGCTACAGTGGAGAGGTGAAAAGCTGAAATTGGAGAACACACTCAGAAGAGTTGCCTTGTTGTGCTGTGATTGGGTTCAAGAGAAGTGGGTCTGCATCATTTATTTCGGCGTTTTCACTTCATTTAAACCAATCAGCTGGGGCATCAGCCAGATGACCTGCTCAGATCTGACAGCTTGAAAGGCGCGAATTCCTCTTAGAACCACGAAACAATCAAATCAGTCAGTTTACCGATAATTTTAGAAAATGTTCTAACCTGATGAATAATGTTGTTTAGCTTTTATTTGTTCAGTAGACAACTTTGCATTATATGATTCCTCAAACTTCTGCTGATTTTATTTTTCTTTTCAGCTGCTCTAGGCAGCAAAATTCTGTTGTAATCATACTAATTGTCCTGTGTTAATTAATGGACACCGTTGCACTTTGCAGACTACAACCTGAAAGAAATGTTTACAAAATTTTGGCTTTATTAATTGACTTTTTTTTAATTTTATGATGAATTTTGCCCTGAAAGTCGCATGCCTCTTTTGTTTTGGTAAAGCCTTTTTTCACTGGCAAACACTTCCTTTCCACTCATCATCACTTCTCCCGGGGCACCACCCGGCTGACGGTAATTGAGCGGACCCAGTCAGTGTGTGCAGCCTCAGACACCAACGACCAGGAGACGCAGCATCGGCGAGTCCAGAGAAAACAGAGGAAGAGTTGTAATCTGGAACCACAAACATCACTTTTCCCTCACAGAGATAAAAGAAACATTATGAGAAATGGTCATCATAACCAGGAACAATTTTTGTTTCATGGTGGCTGTAAGTGGTTAAAATCTCCTGAGGAGGAGACAGGACATCCAGCAGCCTGAGATTAGTGTCCATGATTTTTCTGTTAGTAATTTATTCCATTAGGTTTCCATTTTATTCATTAGTCTGATATAATATTCGGTTTTATTATGAATAAAAGAACATACAGGTGAATTTGAACGTCCATTAAAGGGAATATATTTGAATTATTATTTTTTAAAAAGTAATGGAGTAGTTACTTTCTCGAGTAATTACTTTTATAATGTTGTAACTCTGTTACTAACGCCATTACCCATTGCAAGAAGTAACGTGTGTCTCATATTGTCTTTCCAGCTCTGGGTCAGATTGCTTGAACTAGCTCTCAGTGTGTGTGTGTGTGTGTGTGTGTGTGTGTGTTTTCTAAGTATGTGTGGCTCCAATCAGCTTATGCTGGAGTGACTAATGAGCAGGGAGTCTTTACAGTTAGCATCTAGTGCTCAGATGGGGATTAGGACACTGATACAAGCCTGGACTTGTAGAGCCAGCTGGCAAACATACAGTGATACAGCACGTGTTCTGCAAATACCACAGGCAGATCTTCTCCAAGAAAATTTCCCTTTAGATTGAAGCCATTCACATATGCGTTGACACAGAACTGTATATCATTGATGAGCATGGACAAACCTCACACATGTGCAGAGGAATATTATGAAAGATACATGGTTAGCACAGAGTTGGTGCTACCCTCAGTATTTAAATCTAATGTTATTGTAACCTGTTGATGTGGGAGGCTTGTTTTCAGAAAGAGGTGGAGAAAAAACTGGACACTAAGATCAAGGGTAATCATTCTCTAATGAGGACATTCAAAGTCAGTCATCTTTTTGCAAAGCAAGTCAGCACAGTGTAATCAGCTAATGTGACATTTTTACTTATCATGGAGGTCTGTTATGTGTCCACATCTGACACCGTTATAAGAAAGCACAAAGCCAGGAATGAAAGACTTTTGATTGCAAGACAAATTAGTAAAAACTGAGTACACCCAATGCAGTGGAGAACATTTTTGCATGTTTAAGACTTTCATTTTGGTTAAACACGCCTTATTGTCATTGTTTTGGCTTGCATCCACTGCCCTCCTATTGTTTATGTTTACTTATAGAAAAAACAATAAAATGGAAAATACTTTATTAGCCGTTTTCTGCAGCATTCTTCTCTATACAATCAGCTCCAGTAGCTACAGATCAGTCTACAGCACCTTCTTGATCTTGATTCTTGAAAGATTATATGGGCTAAAACTCACTCCTGATTGTTTTTAATATCCTGTGTGCAGATCTTTTCATTTACCACGACATGTCCAAATTGAAAAGCACTGCAGGACCTCCTCCTTTAGCTTTCCGCTAAGTTTGTTGCCTTGTCTCTGGCTGCTCGTACACTCTAAAGCAGCACTTAGACACATTAAAGTCCAGGATTAGTTCCTGCAGTCATATAACAGTGAAACATGTAAAACTGCGTTCTCTGTATTCCTTCTGTCTTTGTCTTTTTAATTGTTCCTGCACCCTGCTGTAGTGCTTTCAGTTTTTTAATGTAAAGCACGTTGAATTGTCTTATACAGGAAATGTGCTATACAAATAAATTTACCTTGCCTTGTTGGTGCTTCAAACTCATCCATTTTATAAACTAGGGGCCTCATGTTTCCCAGTAGTTGGAAGAAATGCTTTTATTGCTTTGTTCATGAACAGATTTTGTAGTATGATTAAAGTGAACTCAACAGCTGTGTCTGTATAGCCTTCTTGAACAACTGGCTGAGTTCCTATAGAAGAAACAGAAAGCCCATGTTCAATTATTAATAGCTCAGAGTACAAACTAGATATATTTCTTTATTTAATGTCTTGTTCTTGCACAGATTTATCCATTTTGGGGGCACTCCTATCCTTCCATACCTGGCAGGCCAAACTATGGAGCAGCATATGCTGGATGTATTAAAAAGCTGACAATTTCTAACAGAAGACAATTGGTAGCAAATTTAATAAAACATAAAATTAGGACATTAGGAAAAAATGAAAAAAAAAAATGGCCATAGTGTTTAAGTAAATTATATACATAGGCTGAAAGAGAGTCATAGCTTTTTGTAGGGCCCCCAAGTGTCAAAGAAATAAGTGTTGGATTTAGGCTTGCATGAAAGGTTTGAAGAAGATTTTCACACCTCCTTGTGTTTCCTTTTCTTCCCTCCTCTTTCTTGTTTGCTTTGTAGTTATTTATACCAGGAATCATATTCGTGTCTGCTATGAAAAGCCAGCTTATCTCCCACGAACAGCGCATGTTGTTAAACCAGGGGATATTTATGGATTAGCTGCTTATTTCTGTTGGATTCTAGCCTCTTCCTCCTGGCTGAAGCAGTGAAATCATCTGCGTAGTCCTGTAGTAAGAAGGCTTCCAGGTTAGCACTCTTCTTGTCAAAACATTTCTGTAGAAGGTGAACATTCTGGTTGCTGCCACCCTGGCACAGTATCAAGTTTACCATCATATTTTGGATGTAATGTCTACAACATGGAATAATCAAGAGTTTACGATACATTTTTGTGGTTTAAGTAAATCCACTGCCTCTGTCTCCTCGTGCGTTTCAAGAATCAACCCGTCAGCAGCTTCAGTAATTGTGCTGATCAAAGCACAACTAAACCCTTTGCCTGGGAAACACTGAGTTTCTTGGAAGCCACTTGTCCTATAATGCCGTAATGGCATAGACAGAGCTGAGTGATAATAATTAACCTTTAGATGGCTTCTCATGCCAACGTGCTGCGTCTTTTAAGGGAAACCACACAGACCCAGTGATGTTTATGCAATTTTTTTCTGACAGTAGATTTAAAATGTTCCTGCAGAAGCTTCTATAGGGTGTCTTTAACCCTCCTACATCACAAGGATTTCTGCCACACATGTTGCCCTAAGACAAAAGAAAATCCTCCAATAATCCAATAGAAACATTATGTATTATTACATCATTCCTTTGCTTTTTTTGTGTGAGTACCAGCAGTTTTCTTCTTTCTCTTCTCAGATCCTGTGTGGCAGGGAGATCCCTCGCTGGGTCAACCGCCTGGCTTACTTCAGCTCCTGCGTGCCATTCCTCCAGACCTGCCTGCCCAAAGAGTGGCTGACCCCAGCTGCCTTACAGTCCAGCGTGAGCCAGGAGCTTCACGGAGGAGGCGGAGAGCTGGAAGAGGCAGAGGATGCCGCAGCAACAGCCTCTCTAGCCTCCATGTCGCCCTGCTCACCTTCGTCTTCCTCCAGCCCTTCCTCCTTGCCTCGTCATAGCCGCCACCAGCCCCGCCGGTAGAAGCTGCGAGGTCTGCTGGTAAACTCGGGACTCGTGGTTACAGAGACGGTAACGTAACAGAATACCTGCAGCAGCCGATGAGTTCAGCTACAGCCAAAAATCCTGCCACGCTGCCCTCGTGCAAGTTTGGGAACCTCTGCCTGCTCTGGGTAATGTGAAGCAAATCTCTGCAGCGGTCCAGAGCCGTGAAAGGCTTTTTTTATGCTGACAAAGAAAACTAACTTCTTTCACATCCCTTTTTAAAAAAGGGTCTGTTGTTTTACTTGCCACGAACTTACCCACCACATCCAGGCAATGGTGCTGGTCTCTAACTTGTTGCAGGCAGAGAACACAGGTTTGGTTCAGTTTGTCACTTTGAATGTGACAATTTGATTAGATTGCTTTTTATTCCACAAATATTCTAGCAGATGTTGATGGGTTTGGCATCACCATTTGTCACTAGTTTTCCACTCATAGGAAGTGAATAATCAGACTGATGGAGCTGATTTATGAGGGAGACGTCACAATCCCAGCATGGTCTGAGGAAGTCATTGATACTCTTCATCAAGAGGCTTTAGGTGAGGGGTGGAGGGTAAGGTTTAAGTAATTGGTTCATGCATGACGTGGGTCATCTCAATAAATCCTGAAGAGATTTTGTGCAGCTAAAATTTTTGTTATAAGGGGTTAAAGTTACCATAAACTGAACAACAATCTGTGGGTGGTAAATGTTTTGTTTGCAAGCAACTCCATTTAAGATATCCTGAACTATCAGCTGCTAAAATTCTGAAAAGTAGCCTGAAACACATGATCAGGATCTCAGCCTTTTTATTTTTCTATCACAAGCCAGCTGGACATGTGATCCGTTTAAACCAGAACTACAATCAGACTAATCCGGTGACAGTGTCAGTCAATAAGATGCCTTGGATTAGTACAGCTGTTTATTTTAATTTGTGTGTTTTCTCTTCTTTGATGTCAAACCTGTAGCAGCTGTTCAGACCCTCCCTCCAACATGGAATAACCACACCTGATGTGATCAAGGTGAAGCAGATAATCAACAATTTGTGGCAACTTAGTTCTTGATCTGTTATGTAAAAATGTTTCTAAATTTAAGAAATAGACTGTAATGCAGGAAGTGATTTAGAAGTTAAGACGCTTTTCTCTGTAGCTGTTGCCACGGTGCCTTTGAGCAAGGTACCTTGGCTTAGTAAAGCTGTGTTGAACCGGGCAGCAGAGGGTAGTGTGTAAATGTAAAAACAAAGAGTAGATTGAGATTTAAGCTCCCTCTGAGGACATGATGTCAGTGTGTAACGTGCCTGCAGAGGACATTCCTTTTAAACTGACCCGAGATCAGCCTGCACTCCTAACTCACATTTGGTTTCCACTAACGGAGCGACGCGTGCTGGTGCTCATAGGCAGCATCCCAAAATCTTTGAAGTTTTGTAATCTTATATTTTTATTGATTCCATGTGGGAGGGGGGAAAACTTGCTGATATCATGTTTTTACTCAAACAAGTGTTTTCTTATAAATATAATTTTACATTTTACAGGAAGATGCTACTTTTCCTGAACGACGAGCACCTCATTCTCTGTACGTGCTGTTAACAACAAATATGCTGCAGAATGTTTTGTTCCAAACAACCACCGAAGGACATTTTTACAGTCGAATTTGAAAAATCTTGTTTCTGTTATTTAAATTTATTTCCATGTCATAAGGACTCTGGCCTTTTTTCTGTTTAATGTTTGATAAACTCAGGACTGTAAAAGGCTTTGTAATATAATCCTTTAAATGTATTTTTTTTTTTATCTAAAGTTTATATTTCTGTTGAGTGTTTGCTTTTGGTTTTATGTCTTTCTAATCACTCAGTAGAGCTTTATGATGACTTGGTGCAGTTTTATACTCCCCCTTGTTTAGGGAAAAGGAAAGAAAAAAACAACTCCTATTTACATTCAGTTTGTTTGTGTTGCTTTTTGTTTTGTTTGCATGAAAGTGAGTGCAGGTCCATACTTGTATAATAAACAGTTTAATATCCATGGACTGGCGCCCTCTGCTGGCTGTTATTTAAACTGTTTCTGAGGTTTCCTGAGGCCATCATCACTTCAGGTGGTTCCTGTAAATGCGACCATTACTGAACTAGTCCACTGATTTTTGCTATTCAGTTGCTGCATTCATTAATACACAGATTGACAGTATTCATCAGCAACTTGCCCCCTCATATCTCAGCCACCTCATCCTTCCAAGGGTTCCACATCCCTGTTTACCACCTATTCTCTAGATCCAAACTTCCTTCTGCTGCTGCTATCTGAACTCATCCACAAATCAAAGCCATTTACCTGCCAGTTAGATGCTTTCCCCACATCTCTGGTTAAAGCCTCCATTCACCCCTATAATCTAACAGTGTTCTCTCATCTCTTAAGTCGGTAATGGTGAAACTAATTCTCAAGAAACCTGGACCTGGACTTAACCATTTATACAATCTCCATTCAATGACCAATCTTCCTTTGCTTGCCAAAATACTGGAAAAACTTGCTTCTCAGGTTCATGATCATCTTTCTCTCAATGATCTGAGTGAATAGTTCCAGTCTGGCTTTCGTCCACTTCATCTCTGCCACTTGACATAAAACATTATGAATCTCTCCTTCAAATCCCACCTTAAAACACACTTTCTGAACAAGCATATTCCCTTTAGTTCTGGGACTCGAAGGACCCCACTGTTGAACTTTATTGCTGTTTTACTATATTTGTACATCTTTCCTTGTATTCTGTTATCTTGTCTTTTGACCTTGAGTGTCCTTGCACCTATAAATAAAATGGATTATTATTATTGATCATGATAACTGATACATACATGATGGCTCTACCCCTCATTACCCCGTGATCCTGGCATGTCTGTAGTGCCCCATTTATTTTTCTGTTTTAGCAGTGTAGTGTTGATCCAAATCACCCACTAATTCCCAGTTGATGTGTGAGGTGATCCTGTAATTGTGAAAATAAAACGGGCTTCATACCATTTCATGCCCTCCAAGATTTAAAAAAAGAAGGGAAGGGAGCTTGACCTCTGTGGTGTAGGCCCAGTATCTTACTGGACTTATTTGACTCTTGATGTCAGAATATCTAAAAGAAAGGTAATTAAACTTTTTTGTGACCATGTTTAAAAGAGTTCGGGGACCAAAGAAAGCGATAACTATCCATCTAAACTTTTCTGTCAGCACATTTTTATTTATTATTTTGCATTCGAAGCTTCATTCTTTTACATTCATTTAAATTAAAATCGTACATTTGGGAGACATTTGCTTCACTTTCTTGAGCTTTGAATAGACGTCAGGAAACCTCAGTCATTCCGACTCTGAATTTCTGACTTCATCTGTTCGACAGTAAACTTCAATAGAGCCAAATACATTTGTATCCTGTTGGAAAGTTATTCAAGAAAATAAACAAATTTTGACTAATACTATCTGTGTGATGGCTTGATCAGCTGGCAACAAGTCGTGCTCTATTAACATCCATAAAAAATCATCATAAATCTTCATGCTTTCATCAGTGAACAAAGAACGTGCTGGTGAAAGGAAAGAAAAAACTGATTCACATATTTGGTTTCAACAAGGGGGTTCACATCTTACTGGGGGAGATATCTTAGAGTTAAGAGTTAAATGTAAGTGCAGTCACTAAGGACTTCTCTATCTCAGTGCAGGAAGTAAAATTCACTTTGAAAAAAAACTGCAACATTTTAACAGTTAAGCATGAAATGCTAAAAGCTAAAAGCAATTCAATTAAAATTAGGATAAAGAATGAACATTGCTCAATTTTTCACAAGTTACAACCCAATAATAGATCATTAAAATGATTGTGGACAGTTTGAAATGTATATCCACCTGCTAGCAAATTAAAACATGTCTGACAGGTGTCCAGATGTAGATTATATTTGGAGATTATTTTTCATGGATCACTGGTTTCTGGGAACAAACTTGAGCATTATGGGTTTAAGTGGCTGAAACTTCCAGTCAAACTGCAGAGGAATCTGAAAAAGAGATGAATATAAATGTAACAATGAATGACAGCAGAGCAGGATGACAGTTTGAATCTAGTGAAATATTTATCCTACCATGGTTTCTTTGCATGTTTCCAAATTGTAATTCTGCAGGAGACGTACAATAACCATCTTCATGACAAGGATTGCGTAGCGCATCCCAACACAGTTACGAGGACCAAGGCCAAACGGCATGTAGGCATACGTGTTTATCTCCTCCTCCTTGTCTTTACTGAACCTGCACAGACCAGACTGAAGTTTGAAATCATGCATTCATCCAAGAGATGTAAAACTGCTACAGATTTTTACTTCCAGTCCAAACTTATGCTTATAAAACTGTGTCAGTAAAGGACTTAGAAAATGCAGCATGCTAACCGGGTTGATTGCTGGGTTTTCTATATGTGAGATGTGAGTAGGATGAAATAGTGCTGCCTGTAATTTACCTCTCTGGTCTGAAAAGCTCAGGTGAGCTCCAAAAGCGTGGGTCTTTGTGTAAAAGGTGTGCAGGAATTGCAACAATGGTTCCTTCAGGGATGGTGAGGTCGTGAACCTGCACAGTCTTTTTGCACATCCTCTCAAGTCGAGGTCCAGTTGGAAGCAAACGCATTGACTCACAAATAACCTGGTCCAGGTACTCCAGGTTGTTAATGTCATCATATGAAACGGAAGCCTTAAGGTTCCAGAGAGACGTAAAAATTTGGTTAAACACAGATTTAAAAAGGTAAGCATGATGTCACCAAAAAGCAAAAAGTTGTGCGGAAATACTTTACATTTTTCTGCAGGTTGGCATCAACTTCTTCCTGCAAGGTCTGCATCGCATCAGGGTTTGTGGCCAGATTGTAGAGGATGAAAGACAGAGTTGTGCTGGTCGTCTCATAGCCACCAAAGATGAAGATGAAGGCATTAGAAAGGATCTCGTGTTCAGTCAAACCTGCAATAATTTAACAGAAACATGTTTCAAAGGAAAATGTTGTAGTAATTTAATTAAAATCATAAAAACTGCCCTCACATTGAGGAGTTTTGTTCCCACATTTCTCAACATGATCTGGAAACTAACATTAATCGACTGTCTTAGAGTGAGTTGGAAGAATATGCCCGCACATCAGATTGTCAAACTCATAGTAGCAGAGCAAGAACTGGTTCTCAGATAAATTAGCTCTCCCTTCAGTGTTTAAATCTTTGTGGTGTATAACAGTTAAATCTGATACCGTACGCAAACATTCTGTTTAAGATTACTCCATATAATTCATGTTTCTTGCCTGGACTTTTGCAATTTCTTATTATGAAGATGTTACACCCAGATCATTTTCTGACTTTTGTTTAAATATTTATCTTACACACAGTGAACCAACACATTCAGCAGGTATCTCCGACCTTTATTACTACAACAGTCCAATTGTACAACTGTTACTATTTTATTGCCATGCCTGTAAAATAACACCGAGATGTATTTTTAGATCAGACTCAAGAGCTCATGGGTCAGTCTTTTTGTTTTGAACAATCCAGTTAAAGTTTCAGTCGCCCAATAAATGTGACAGAAATGCGGTGATGAAGGTGATGAACAGTTAAACTTTTCTTGAAACGTTCCAGTCTGGTTTTAAAGCTCCTCGTGTCACAGATGTTGCACTTTTAACATTTTAAAATGATCTTTTAATAGCAACAGACCCAGATGACTCAGCAGCATCGCTGTTAAGGTCTAACAACACTGCAGTGGTTCAGGTTGTGAAAGGACTTTCTGTAAGCCTTAGAGAATCTGTGTACTCTTCAGCTCCTCTTACATGTGGACTTCACCAAGGCTCTCTTCTTGAACCAGTTTCTATTTACACACTCCTGTTCACAACCTTGATGGCTTAAAACTTCCTTAACTTTAAGGAGGACAAACCTAAAGCGATCATTTTTGGCTCCAGTGGAAACTACAGATCAGGCATTTTTCTGTCGTGGCTCCTAAACTGTGGACCCAGCTGACACTAGGCAAGGCAAGGCAGTTTATTTGTATAGCACATTTCATGTACAGGACAATTCAAAGTGCTTTACATAAAACAAAGGCATTACAGATATTTAGAACAGTAAAAGGCATCAACACATAATCACAATAAAATAATAAATTACATTAAAATTATTTAAAAAGTTACCGTGCAGATTTCATGCATAGGCGCATGAGAAAAGAAATGTTTTTAACCTGGATTTAAAAATGTCTACATTTGGGGAAAGTTTAATCTCCACTGGCAGTTTGTTCCACTTATTTGCAGCATAACAACTAAATGCTGCTTCTCCATGTTTAGTCTGGACTCTGGTCTGGACTAGTTGACCAGAGTCTTTGGATCTAAGAGCTCTGCTAGATTTATATTCTCTGAACATATCACAGATGTATTCTGGGCCTAAACCATTCTGGGATTTGTAAACAATCAGAAGGGTTTTAAAATCTATTCTGTGACTGACTGGAAGCCAGTGCAAAGATTTCAAAACTGGTGTGATGTGTTCAGATCTCTTAGTCCTGGTTAAAACTCTAGCAGCAGCGTTCTGGATGAGCTGCAGACCATTACAGTAATCAAGCCTACTGGAGATGAATGCATGGATGAGTTTCTCTTGGTCTTTCTGGGAGACTAAACTTTTAATTCTGTTGATGTTTCTGAGCTGGTAAAAAGCTGTCTTAGTGACAGCTTTGATGTGGCTGCTGAAAGTCAGATCTGAGTCTATCAACGCTCCCAGGTTACGAACTTGGTTGATGATTTTAAGAGCCCGAGTCTCCAGGTGTTTGCCAATGCTGACCCACTTCTCTTTGCTACCAAACAGAATAATCTCAGTTTTGTCTTCATTTAATTGTAGGAAATTCTCCTTCATCCAGGTGTTTATTTGCTCCAGACACTGACACAATAAGTCTATTGGGCTGCAGTCATCTGGTGACAGAGACACATAAAGTTGTGTATCATCTGCATAACATTGATAATTAATGCTATAGTTCTGTAATATTTTACCCAAAGGGAGCATATACAAGTTGAACAGAAGAGGTCCAAGGACTAACCCCTGGGGGACTCCACAAGTCATGGCCACTCGCTCGGATTCATAGCTGCCGATCGTAACAAAATAACTCCGGCCTTCTAAATAAGACCTGAACCAGTTAAGAACCGCTCCAGAAAGTCCAACCCAGTTTTCCAGCCTGTGCAGCAGGATTCTGTGATCTACAGTATCAAACGCAGCACTGAGATCCAACAGAACCAGGACTGATACTTGACCAGAATCAGTATTCAACCTAATGTCATTTAGCACTTTGACCATAGCTGTTTCAGTGCTGTGATGAGGTCGGAAGCCGGACTGAAATTTGTCAAGATTTCCACTTTCATTTAAAAAGTCATTAAGCTGGTGAAATACAACTTTCTCAATAATCTTCGAAATAAAAGAGAGGTTAGAGACAGGTCTATAGTTGTTCATTATAGACGGGCTCCAACTCTCCTTGTTTGTTGACCTGCAGCACTTTGTCCAACAACAGTTGTTTTTACATGTGATCTATAAATAAACTTGAAGAAAGCATTCATTATATTACTCTTTAGAAATGATGCTTGTGGTGATAACGTACCTTTACTTGGTTGTTCTTTTTCATCCTTTGTTTCGGTTTCTGGTATTTCGCTCTGAACCATCACCTGCAGGAAGTCTGCTCTAGTCTAGAATGGCACACAGAACATTTAACAACTAAGTTAACATATTTGTAATATTCACCTTTTCCAGATCATAATATGTAATAAGGCTTTTATGCACACACAGTTGTTGTGTAAGTGGTTTGGGATTATATTTCTTTTCTTATTTGAGGTTTGATTAGTTCTGGTTCTAACTGGGCCACATGGAAGAAATTAGTATAACTAATTCTATAAACAAAAACCAGCTGATTTAATAGGAAAGCATTACAATATTATCACATATGTTTTCTTGAAAATTTTCTAAATATTCTGCCCTTTTTGTTAATTCAAAATTTGCAACTTTTCCAAACTTTTCTCAAATTAAACACTTACCAGCTCCCCTGAGTTATGCTGATCTTTAAATTTCTTAATGATATTGTAGAAAAAATCCACGCTGGGTCTAGACATCACTTCAATTTTGAGAAGCTTCAGCAGTCGAGCACCAAAGGGAAAAATCACTGCAAGGAGACCAAAAAGTTTTCATACTAAATATACGAACTTCTGATGCCATATGGTCAAACGAACTTGTCCTTAAACAACACAAAGAAGAACATACCTAGTAAGAGAATAGGCCAAAATCGCAAGTTGAGAATTTTCTGAATATGGACAATAACGGGGTCATCAGGGCGGTTTATAGAGTCAGTATCCACACTGAAAGATGCACTGGTCACAGTATCCAAGCTGTAAGGTGCCACAAATCTGGAAAAGTAAGGCAAATGTCACAACGTTTATTCATTTTAAGACAAAAAAATGAAATGCTGTGACTCATTGTAACAGATCAACAACATACTGTTTGACATTGATGGACTCATCCAAATTTCTTTTCCCAAGTTTCTCAACCAGCCGATCCGCAAACCGTGCAACAATAGGAAAAACCTTCAAGAGAAGAAAAGAGACTTGTTTAACACTGACAATATGCTCTACATGTTGGTTTCAGTAAATGCTAACTATTAGTCCTTACTCTCCCTGAGTGTCTTGAGATTGAGACATAAATTAACATCTGATGCAAAGCTGGCATTTTTGTTCTATACATTTGGACGAACAAATATTTGATCCTCTGTGACAAAAGGGACATATTAAAGAAAACATAATAAGCTGATCTAATGTTTTAATAATTCAAATAAATATGAAAAATAAGTGCACCCTCAAATTTATCATCAGGTGTTTCAGACAGGGCACTGATGGCTGGAGTATCTTCAGGTAGTGGCAGATAGAAGCTCTTATTTAAAACTTGGACATCTACATCATGCAGTGTGAACAAATCCATCCGTCTATTTCTACACGCACTTGCAACGCAGGGTAGCGATGGGGCTGGTGCGTATCCCAGACGCAACCAGGCGAGAGGCAGAGTACACACCCTGGACAGCCAACAGCCATCACAGGGCCAACACAGACAGACAAACAACCAGTCACACTCACACTCGTTCCTAGTGAGAATTTAGGAAGAACAATTAGCCTCACATGTAAATCTTTGGACCATACTAGGAAGCTGGAGACGATCCACGCATACATGGGGAGAACATGCTTAAATTTCTCCCCCCAACCAAAGCTTAAATTAGGAACCATCTTATGTGGAGACGATGCTAACCATCACATCACCATGCAACCCACTCCAACTCATCTGCTTCACGTGATAGATTCCCTTAAAAAAATTACACTTAAAAACTATTCTCTAGAACATTTGTTTTTAATGGAATCAAAATTTGCACTCACTTATTGTTATGGTCTGTTTTCTCAGGATCATGTTATATTTACTTAAACCTTTTATCTATGGAAACAAATTTATGTATTAAAAAAAAAAAAAAAAAAAAACTTAAAAGAAAAAGATTAAAGTCAAGGAAAAAAAACAGATAAGATTTCCAGAAAAGATTCCAACCTGCTTCAGTCTTCCACTGGTGAAGCATGGCGATATTGTGCTGCGAATTCGTTTCCATCTTTCATCTTTCACTGCTGTAATTGCATCATCCAAAGGTCCACTGAATATACCAACATCCTGTGAACAAAGGAAGCAGAAGTGAATGTTTCTATGTTTGCAGATATACTAAAAAAGATGCATCCCTATTTCTCCACAGCAGACCACAGATAATGAAATTTTCTCTTTTGACAGAACTCTTCTTTCTGCATTGTCACTGCCTAGAACCAGGAAAGTATTCTTTACTATGGGGAGATAGGGATCATTTTGCCATTAGAGCTTCCAACTAAAAAATAATGCCCACAATCATTGGCAAAAACATATTTACAATGGTTTCATACAGTTTGTTCTCTTACCCTGCGGTTCGTGAACACAGTGTAGCACTCCTTCACCATCACAGTTTTAATAATCTCAGGGTCTGCAACCATTAACAGTGGGCTTCGTCCATCAAACAATCTGGAAAAAATAACATAAAAGTTCAAATAGATCTGCTGAAAAACAAAATATTTTAATTTAAGGTAACTCTAACAAAGAATAAAGTACTGTTATTTCTGTGTGGAAAGAGAAAACACCCAAAAGAGAAAAAAATATATGAAAATAAAAAGGAAAAAAAGAATATAGGTAAGATCGTTCAGCCAAATGTAATAAAGTTACAACTATTTGTTCCAATGTGATGAGCTATTAAAGTAAACCACTGCATATACAATGACTAAGCACTAATCCAAAAATCTTGATAACACATAAAGTCTATTTTTGTGCATTTTCTTGTTGATCATGTGTTCATAGTCTAGATTTTACTGAGGTAGGAACTTGAGTTTAGCAACAGTAAATGATGGACTGATCCTTTAACTTAAAAAAAACATGAAAATAAATAAAAAAGAGGATCTCAGTGGATCCTCTTCTACTAATGATGCTGCAGCAACTCACCCCCAGACGTCCCCGTACTTGGCCTGGCACTCCTGGTCAAATAAGAGTATTCCCTACATGAAATGATATAAAGAAGTTCAGGGAAGCCAGCCAAGTGAACATTTTCTTTTAGATTAAAAAAAGAGTTATAATCAAGTCCTGGTTATAAACGCCTTCATCTCTCATTTTTAATTATAACAAGTTCTTATGACCCTTTATGAAGTTTTTTTTGTTGTTGCTTGTTTGTTCTTTTCTTTGTTAAGCATACTTTTCTTGCACCAAACATTGTTCCAATAAAAGGCAGAGGCATTGGTCCGGATATGCCCAATTTTTTGAAAAATCTATACGGCCAGATTCCATACCTGTGTTCAAAGGAAAAAAAGAGATCAATATTTGCAGTTTAACAAAAAAGTTGTCATCTTAGGTCAGTAGAAATGTCCAGCTCTCTTTGGTAGGACAAGAAACAGATAATACTTACAGTATGAACAGGGTTGAAACGAGGACCAACAAAGTCCAGGTGGTCGCTGAAAACATTGTGAAAATCATTTTGTACTTGTCTGTTAATTCCCGAGGAACTCAACAACGAGGAAGTACGCAGAAACATAACAGTCAATTGGTTTTAAAGCCTCCCTGAAGGGGGAGGAGTTATCGTCAGGAGTTATCTGTGCATGTGGGTGTGTGTATAGCTGTAAATGATTGCGTAACACCTCTTTCAGAAACTAAAACCATACTTTATCATGACATCATCAAGCCAATGAAGCAAGAATAGCATCCCACCTGACATCTTGAACTTGAGGAAAACTTGTAATAAAAAGACACTATATATATATACCGTGCATGAAATCCGCACTTTTTTTTTTTTTAATTTATCTTGCTTTTCTCTTTGTAGAGTTGCTATGCAAATCTTTGAGCCTTGTCGCGCACCGTAGATAACCCGGAAACACGACAGATGACCGTGCAGCTATGCTACAGCACCTCACATTTCCACCGCTTTGTTTTTTTGTTTGTTTGTTTGTTTTGTGTGGTAGTGAAACGACATGCAGGGACTTTCTTTATAATGTCACTGTATACTGTGGAAATTAAGATTTGTTTTGCTAATTTACGTTTAGCAGAACATTGTGTGTAAGACGAAAAGGTGGGCAGAGCTACATGTTTATCGTTTCGTCACAAAGGCTGAATCCACCCTGCAATTTCTCCCCAAAACATCCTCATAAAATAAAACCTGTTTAACCTGGTTCGTTTGACCTTTTTTTAAGACTGAATTACCAATATATATAAACTAAAACAAAGTCATGTGGAAAAAATTTGAGGAACAATTTTGGGGAGTTTGAAACAGTTATGTAGTGTGTGTCGTGTCTGTTTGTGTAAACGGAATCTTTTGAAGTTGAACAATTCAGCAAAGAAGGCATTTAAGGTTCATGAAACCACTTTAATATACATTTTTGTTAGTTTTCAGGGAGCCTTGTGGTTTTTTTTTCTTTTTTCTAAATAATCCCAGACTTAGTTTTGAGTTAAGATTTGTGTCATTGTTTCTCCTGATGGATGTTTTGGAGTAATTTGAACCATTTGGTTGCATCTGCAATCTGCTCACACTCAGTGTGACATAGATTCGGTGATTAGTGTAATAAATGTTATTGCCCTACTCTTTCTCATAATAGCAGTAAACTTCCTTCTGCTGCTGCTATCTGAACTCATCCACAAATCAAAGTCATTTACCTGCCAGTTAGATGCTTTCCCCACATCTCTGGTTAAAGCCTCCATTCACTCTCTGACCCCCTATAATCTAACAGTGTTCTCTCATCTCTTAAATCGGTAATGGTGAAACTAATTCTCAAGAAACCTGGACCTGGACTTAACCATTTATACAATCTCCATTCAATGACCAATCTTCCTTTGCTTGCCACAATACTGGAAAAACTTGCTTCTCAGGTTCATGATCATCTTTCTCTCAATGATCTGTGTGAATAGTTCCAGTCTGGCTTTCGTCCACTTCATCTCTGCCACTGAACATAAAACATTATGAATCTCTCCTTCAAATCCCACCTTAAAACACACTTTCTGAACAAGCATATTCCCTTTACTTCTGGGACTTGAAGGACCCCACTGTTGAACTTTATTGCTGTTTTACTATATTTGGACATCTTTCCCTGTATTCTGTTATCTTGTCTTTTGTGCGGTGACCTTGAGTGTCCTTGCACCTATAAATAAAATGGATTATTATTATTGATCATGATAACTGATACATACATGATGGCTCTACCCCTCATTACCCCGTGATCCTGGCATGTCTGTAGTGCCCCATTTATTTTTCTGTTTTAGCAGTGTAGTGTTGATCCAAATCACCCACTAATTCCCAGTTGATGTGTGAGGTGATCCTGTAATTGTGAAAATAAAACGGGCTTCATACCATTTCATGCCCTCCAAGATTTAAAAAAAGGAGGGAAGGGAGCTTGACCTCTGTGGTGTAGGCCCAGTATCTTACTGTGCTTTATTTATTTGACTCTTGATGTCCGAATATCTAAAAGAAAAGTAATTAAACTTTTTTGTGACCATGTTTGAAAGAGTTCAGGGACCAAAGAAAGCGATTAACTATCCATCTAAACTTTTCTGTCAGAACATTTTTATTTATTATTTTGCATTCGAAGCTTCATTCTTTTACATTCATTTGAGTTAAAGTCGTACATTTAGGAGACATTTGCTTCACTTTCGTGAGCTTTGAATAGACGTCAGGAAACCTCAGTCATTCCGACTCTGAATTTCTGACTTCATCTGTTCGACAGTAAACTTCAATAGAGCCAAATACATTTGTATCCTGTTGGAAAGTTATTCAAGAAAATAAAGAAATTTTGACTAATACTATCTGTGTGATGGCTTGATCAGCTGGCAACAAGTCGTGCTCTATTAACATCCATAAAAAATCATCATAAATCTTCATGCTTTCATCAGTGAACAAAGAACGTGCTGGTGAAAGGAAAGAAAAAACTGATTCACATATTTGGTTTCAACAAGGGGGTTCACATCTTACTGGGGGAGATATCTTAGAGTTAAGAGTTAAATGTAAGTGCAGTCACTAAGGACTTCTCTATCTCAGTACAGGAAGTAAAATTCACTTTGAAAAAAAACTGCAACATTTTAACAGTTAAGCATGAAATGCTAAAAGCTAAAAGCAATTCAATTAAAATTAGGATAAAGAATGAACATTGCTCAATTTTTCACAAGTTACAACCCAATAATAGATCATTAAAATTATTGTGGACAGTTTGAAATGTATATCCACCTGCCAGCAAATTAAAACATGTCTGACAGGTGTCCAGATGTAGATTATATTTGGAGATTATTTTTTAATGGATCACTGGTTTCTGGGAACAAACTTGAGCATTATGGGTTTAAGTGGCTGAAACATCCAGTCAAACTGCAGAGGAATCTGAAAGAGAGATGGATATAAATGTATTAATGAATGACAGCAGAGCAGGATGACAGTTTGAATCTAGTGAAATATTTATCCTACCATGGTTTCTTTGCATGTTTCCAAATTGTAATTCTGCAGGAGACGTACAATAACCATCTTCATGACAAGGATTGCGTAACGCATCCCAACACAGTTACGAGGGCCAAGGCCAAACGGCATGTAGGCATACGTGTTTATCTCCTCCTCCTTGTCTTTACTGAACCTGCACAGACCAGACTGAAGTTTGAAATCATGCATTCATCCAAGAGATGTAAAACTGCTACAAATTTTTACTTCCAGTCCAAACTTGAGCTTATAAAACTGTGTCAGTAAAGGACTTAGAAAATGCAGCATGCTAACCGGGTTGATTGCTGGGTTTTTTATATGTGAGATGTGAGTAGGATGAAATAGTGCTGCCTGTAATTTACCTCTCTGGTCTGAAAAGCTCAGGTGAGCTCCAAAAGCGTGGGTCTTTGTGTAAAAGGTGTGCAGGAATTCCAACAAGGGTTCCTTCAGGGATGGTGAGGTCGTGAACCTGCACAGTCTTTTTGCACATCCTCTCAAGTCGAGGTCCAGTTGGAAGCAAACGCATTGACTCACAAATAACCTGGTCCAGGTACTCCAGGTTGTTAATGTCGTCATATGAAACGGAAGCCTTAAGGTTCCAGAGAGACGTAAAAATTTGGTTAAACGCAGATTTAAAAAGGTAAGCATAGTGTCACCAAAAAGCAAAAAGTTATGTGCGGAAATACTTTACATTTTTCTGCAGGTTGGCATCAATTTCTTCCTGCAAGGTCTGCATCGCATCAGGGTTTGTGGCCAGATTGTAGAGGATGAAAGACAGAGTTGTGCTGGTCGTCTCATAGCCACCAAAGATGAAGACTAAGGCTTGAGAAAGGATCTCATGTTCAGTCAAACCTGCAATAAAAAAACAGAAACATGTTTCAAAAGAAAACTTTGTAGTAATTTAATTAACATCATCATAAAAACTGCCCTCACATTGAAGAGTTTTGTTCCCACATTTCTCAACTTGATCTGGAAACTAACATTAATCGACTGTGTCTTTGAGTGAGTAGTCGTTGGAAGAATATGCCCGCACATCAGATTGTCAAACTCATGAAACATAAAAAGGTAGCAGAGCAAGAACTGGTTCTCAGATAAATTAGCTCTCCCTTCAGTGTTTAAATCTTTGTGGTGTATAACAGTTAAATCTGATACCGTACGCAAACATTCTGTTTAAGATTACTCCATATAATTCATGTTTCTTGCCTGGACTTTTGCAATTTCTTATTATGAAGATGTTACACCCAGATCATTTTCTGACTTTTGTTTAAATATTTATCTTACACACAGTGAACCAACACATTCAGCAGGTATCTCCGACCTTTATTACTACAACAGTCCAATTGTACAACTGTTACTATTTTATTGCCATGCCTGTAAAATAACACCGAGATGTATTTTTAGATCAGACTCAAGAGTTCATGGGCCAGTCTTTTTATTTTGAACAATCCAGTTAAAGTTTCAGTTGCCCAATAAATGTGACAGAAATGCGGTGATGAAGGTGATGAACAGTTAAACCACATCACAGCAAGACCACATCACCCCCATCTTAAAATCTCTTCACTGGCTTCCCGTTTCGTTTAGAATCGAATACAAGGTCTCTCTCCTCACTTACCAGTGCATCCATGGACATGCCCCTACCTACCCACAGGAACTTCTTTTCCCTCACACTCCTTCACGCACCCTCCGGCCTGCCTATACAAACACCCTCCTTGCCCCCAGGACTAAGCTTCGCAGCATGGGTGATCGAGCCTTCTCAGCAGCTGCTCCAAGGTTTTGGAACGCCTTACCAGAACATCTGAGAGGCTCACAGTCTCTAAATGACTTTAAACGAAACTTGAAAACCTATCTTTTTTAAAAAGCTTTTTGCTAACCAGCACTTTGCTAGTTTTTAAACTTTTATCTTGGTTTAATATTTGTGAACGATTGCAGTGAAACTTAATAGTTGTTCTTTTATCCTTTACACTGTTTATTATATTTTTATGATTTGTTTTGTATGTTACTAAAATCCTTTGTAGCACTTTGAGATTCCTTGGAATGTAAAGTGTGTTACAAATAAAATTTATTATTATTATTATTATTATTTTCTTGAAACGTTCCAGTCTGGTTTTAAAGCTCCTCGTGTCACAGAAGCTGCACTTTTAACATTTTAAAATGATCTTTTAATAGCAACAGACCCAGATGACTCAGTTCTTCTGCTTTTAGACCTTAACAGCAGCATCGCTGTTAAGGTCTAACAACACTGCAGTGGTTCAGGTTGTGAAAGGACTTTCTCTGTAAGTCTTAGAGAATCTGTGTACTCTTCAGCTCCTCTTACATGTGGACTTCACCAAGGCTCTCTTCTTGAACCAGTTTCTATTTACACACCTCCCCTTCACAACCTTGATGGCTTAAAACTTCCTTAACTTTAAAGAGAACAAACCTGAAGCGATCATTTTTGGCTCCAGTGGAAACTACAGATCAGGCATTTTTCTGTCGTGGCTTCTAAACTGTGGACCCGGCTGACACTACACGTTAAACAGGCTCCAACTCTCCTTGTTTGTTCATCAGCAGCACTTTGTCCACTAACAGTTGTTTTTACATGTGATCTATAAATAAACTTGAAGAAAGCATTTATTATATTACTCTTTAGAAATGATGCTTGTGGTGATAACGTACCTTTACTTGGTTGTTCTTTTTCATCCTTTGTTTCTGTTTCTGGTATTTCACTCTGAACCATCACCTGCAGGAAGTCTGCTCTAGTCTAGAATGGCACACAGAACATTTAACAACTAAGTTAACATATTTGTAAGATTCACCTTTTCCACATCATAATATGTAATAAGGCTTTTATGCACACACAGTTGTTGTGTAAGTGGTTTGGGATTATATTTCTTTTCTTATTTGAGATTTGACTAGTTCTGGGTCTAACTGGGCCACATGGAAGAAATTAGTATAACTAATTCTATAAACAAAAACCAGCTGATTTAATAGAAAAACATTACAATATTATCACATATTTTTTCTTGAAATTTTCTAAATATTCTGCCCTTTTTGATAATTCAACATTTGCAACTTTTCCAAACTTTTCTCAAATTAAATACTTACCAGCTCCCCTGAGTTATGCTGATCTTTAAATTTCTTAATGATATTGTAGAAAAAATCCACGCTGGGTCTAGACATCACTTCAATTTTGAGAAGCTTCAGCAGTCGAGCACCAAAGGGAAAAATCACTGCAAGGAGACCAAAAAGTTTTCATACTAAATATACGAACTTCTGATGCCATATGGTCAAACGAACTTGTCCTTAAACAACACAAAGAAGAACATACTTAGTAAGAAAATAGGCCATAATCGCAAGTTGAGAATTTTCTGAATATGGACAATAACGGGGTCATCAGGGCTGTTTATAGAGTCAGTTTCCACACTGAAAGATGCACTGGTCACAGTATCCAAGCTGTAAGGTGCCACAAATCTGGAAAAGTAAGGCAAATGTCACAACGTTTATTCATTTTAAGACAAATAATGAAATGCTGTGACTCATTGTAACAGATCAACAACATACTGTTTGACATTGATGGACTCATCCAAATTTCTTTTCCCAAGTTTCTCAACCAGCCGATCTGCAAAGCGTGCAACAATAGGAAAAACCTTCAAGAGAAGAAAAGAGACTTGTTTAACACTGACAATATGCTGTACATGTTGGTTTCTGTAAATGCTAACTATTAGTCCTTACTCTCCCTGAGTGTCTTGAGATTGAGACATAAATTAACATCTGATGCAAAGCTGGCATTTTTGTTCTATACATTTGGACGAACAAATATTTGATCCTCTGTGACAAAAGGGACATATTAAAGAAAACATAATAAGCTGATCTAATGTTTTAATAATTCAAATAAATATGGAAAATAAGTGCACCCTCAAATTGATCATCAGGTGTTTCAGACAGGGCACTGATGGCTGGAGCATCTTCAGGTAGTGGCAGATAGAAGCTCTTATTTAAAACTTGGACATCTACATCATGCAGTGTGAACAAATCCATTCTTCTATTTCTACAAGCACTTGTAACGCAGGGTAGCGATGGGGCTGGTGCGTATCCCAGACGCTACCAGGCGAGAGGCAGAGTACACACCCTGGACAGCCAACAGCCATCACAGGGCCAACACAGACAGACAAACGACCAGTCACACTCACACTCGTTCCTAGTGAGAATTTAGGAAGAACAATTAGCCTCACATGTAAATCTTTGGACCATACTAGGAAGCTGGAGACGATCCACGCATACATGGGGAGAACATGCTTAAATTTCTCCCCCCAACCAAAGCTTAAATTAGGAACCATCTTATGTGGAGACAGTGTTAACCATCACATCACCATGCAATCCACTCCAACTCATCTACTTCACGTGATAGATTCCCTTAAAAAAATTCCACTTAAAAACTATTCTCTAGAACATTTCTTTTTAATGGAATCAAAATTTGCACTCACTTATTGTTATGGTCTGTTTTCTCAGAATCATGTTATATTTACTTAAACCTTTTATCTATGGAAACAAATTTATGTATTAAAAAAAAAAAAAAACTTAAAAGAAAAAGATTAAAGTCAAGGAAAAAACAGATAAGACTTCTAAAAAAGATTCCAACCTGCTTCAGTCTTCCACTGGTGAAGCATGGTGATATTGTGCTGCGAATTCGTTTCCATCTTTCATCTTTCACTGCTGTAATTGCATCATCCAAAGGTCCACTGAATAAACCAGCATCCTGTGAACAAAGGAAACAGAAGTGAATGTTTCTATGTTTGCAGATATACTAAAAAAGATGCATCCCTATTTCTCCACAGCAGACCACAGATAATGAAATTTTCTCCTTTGACAGCACTTTTCTTTCTGCAATGTGGTTTTCAAAGGTGATAAATCTCACAGTTCATGTTGAACTTCCCTTGAAACTTCCTTTGAACTTCCCTTGGAAGTTCAACATGAACCCACATACACACACACAATAATCCCTGATTGTGCCCTGGTTCCCGGGGTGTGCGGCATGTGGCAGCATTGGTTTGTCTGTCTGTTTTAAACATAACTCAACAAGTTATGATCAGACTTTTCATTAAATTTTCTGGAAATAAGGAGCAAGTGATTAGATTTCCGGATCCGAATCATTTTGCCATTAGAGCTTCCAACTTCGAAAATAATACCCCACAATCATTGGCAAAAACATATTTACAATGGTTTCATACAGTTTGTTCTCTTACCCTGCGGTTCGTGAACACAGTGTAGCACTCCTTCACCATCACAGTTTTAATAATCTCAGGGTCTGCAACCATTAACAGTGGGCTTCGTCCATCAAACAATCTGGAAAGAATAACATAACAGTTCAAATAGATCTGCTGAAAAACAAAATATTTTAATTTAAGATAACTCTAACAAAGAATAAAGAGAAAACACTCAAAAGAGAAAAAAATATATGAAAATAAAAAGGAAAAAAGAATATAGGTAAGATTGTTCAGCCAAATTTAATAAAGTTACAACTATTTGTTCCAATGTGATGAGTTATTAAAGTAAACCACTGCATATACAATGACTAAGCACTAATCCAAAAATCTTGATAGCACATACTTTTCTTGTTTAAAGTCTATTTTTGTACATTTTCTTGTTGATCATGTGTTCATTGTCTAGATTTTACTGAGGTAGGAACTTGAGTTTAGCAACAGTAAATGATGGACTGATCCTTTAACTTAAAAAAAAACATGAAAATAAATAAAAAAGAGGATCTCAGTGGATCCTCTTCTACTAATGATGCTGCAGCAACTCACCCCCAGACGTCCCCGTACTTGGCCTGGCACTCCTGGTCAAATAAGAGAACTCCCTACATGAAATGATATAAAGAAGTTCAGGGAAGCCAGCCAAGTGAAGCTTTTCTTTTAGATTAAAAAAAAGTTATAATCAAGTCTACTCCTGGTCATAAACGCCTTCATCTCTCATTTTTAATTATAACAAATTGTTATGACCCTTTATGACTTTTTTTTTCTTCTTTTTTGGGGGTTTGTTTGTTTTTTGTTCTTTTCATTTTTAAGCATACCTTTCTTCCACCAAACATTGTTCCAATAAAAGGCAGAGGCCTTGGTCCGGATATGCCCAATTTTTTGAAAAATCTATACGGCCAGATTCCATACCTGTGTTCAAAGGAAAAAAAGAGATCAATATTTGCAGTTTAACAAAAAAGTTGTCATCTTAGGTCAGTAGAAATGTCCAACTCTCTTTGGTAGAACAAGAAACAGGTAATACTTACAGTATGAACAGGGTTAAAACGAGGACCAACAAAGTCCAGGTGGTCGCTGAAAACATTGTGAAAATCATTTTGTACTTGTCTGTTAATTCCCGAGGAGCTCAACAACGAGGAAGTACGCAGAAACATAACAGTCAATTGGTTTTAAAGCCTCCCTGAAGGGGGAGGAGTTATCGTCAGGAGTTATCATCTGTGCGTGTGGGTGTGTGTACAGCTGTAAATGATTTTGTAACACCTTTTTCAGAAACTAAAACCATACTTTATCATGACATCATCAAGCTAATGAAGCAAGAATAGCATCCCACCAGACATCTTGAACTTGAGGAAAACTTGTAATAAAAAAGACACTATATATACATATATATATATATATATATATATATATATATATATATATATATATATATATATATATATATGTATATATAGTGTCTTTTTTGAGCCTTGTCGCGCACCGTAGATAACCGTAGCTAACTCGGAAACATCCTACACAATCCTACAGCACCTCACATTTCCACCGCTTTGTTATTTTGTTTGTTTTTTTTGTCCCCCCCACGAAATTCTACACAAGCAGTGAAACGACATGCAGAACATTGTGCATAAGACGAAAAGGTGGGCAGAGCTACATGTTTATGGTTTCGTCACAAAGGCTGAATCCACACTGCAATTTCTCCACAAAACATCCTCATAAAATAAAACCTGTTTAACCTGGTTCGTTTGTCCTTTTTAAAGACTTAATTACCAATATATATAAACTAAAACAAAGCCATGTGGAAAAAATATGAGGAAGAATTTTGACTGGTGAGTTTGAAACATAGGTATATAGTGTGGGAGGGAAAAATGTTGATTTCACAAATAAAACAATTTTGGGGAGTTTGAAACATAGTTATGTAGTGTGTGTGTCGTGTCTGTGTGTGTGTGTGTAAACTGAATCTTTTGAAGTTGAACAATTCAGCAAAGAAGGCATTTAAGGTTCATGAAACCACTTTAATATAAATTTTTGTTAGTTTTCAGGGAGCCTTATGGTATTTTGATTTTTTCTCAATAATCCCAGACTTAGTTTTGAGTTAAGATTTGTGTCATTGTTTCTCCTGATGGATGTTTTGGAGTAATATGACCCTTTGAACCTTTTGGTTGCATCTGCAATCTGCTCACACTCAGTGTGACATAGCTTTGGTGATTAGTGTAATAAATGTTATTGCCCTACTCTTTCTCATAATAGCAGTATAAAGGACGAGCCAGCAGGCAAGGTGATTTTCATACCTTATAAGGATGGATTGTCAGAAAAGATTGCGTAACATCATAACAGAGCTTATTGGTGTCTCCTTGAAAACTGATTAGCAGGAATACAAGGGCGGTAATGACAACATAGTGCCTTTAAATGCTTAAACTTTATTAGTAAATAGTAAAATAGTAAATGTTAGTATGTTTGCAGTTGATAAAATATAAAACACACCAATTTTAATCCACAGTTTTATAGTAGCCATTCAGTCTGATTTCATTTATGTCAACAGATAAAATTCTGTGCTAAAATTTGGAAAAGTAGCCTAAAACACATGATCAGGATCTCAGCCTTTTTATCTTTCTGTCACAAGCCAGCTGGACATGTGATACATTTAAACGAGAATTATAGTTAAACTAATCCACTACAGATTAGTACAGTTGTGTCTATTTTAATTTGTGTGCTTTCTCTTTTGTGATGTCAAACCTGTAACACCTTTTTCACAAACTAAAAACATACCTTACATACATATCACACATACATTCATAATTGACAATAATTGTTGTTCTTTTCTTTACTATAGATAATAAAATGTGTTTTTATTATATATATATATATATATATATATATATATATATATATATATATATATATATATGTGTGTGTGTGTGTGTGTGTGTGTGTGTGTGTGTGTGTGTGTGTGTGTGTGTGTGTGTGTGTGCGTGTGTGTATGTATAAGGAATAATTCCTTGAAGAATACGAGACTCCTATTTTATCAAAGATGTTAACGCAGGCAACGAGGATGCAACCAACAGCGATCGACTAAGGCTATCCCGAGTGTGACGGCAGCTGACACAGACCGATTGGGGAGTTTACAGACATTTTCTCTCCGTGGAGAGATGCTATGCAAATATTTGAGCCTTGTCGCGCACCGTAGATAACCCGGAAACACAACCGATGTCCCTGCAGGCTGCTGCTAGCTTACTGTACCTCACGTTTCCATCGGTTTGGTTTGTTTTAAAATAAATCCTAATCGTGTTTTCCTTTCACAGTCGGAAACTCTGCATTTAAGTTATTCAGAAGGTGAGATACAGAACACATAAGTGGCGTAAAACTGAATTTCTTCTATGATTGTTGAAACTGCCCTTCATTTGCACCATCAGGCTAAGCTACATAATATCCACACTTAACTGCTAATTTTATCAAATGGATGTAAACTCTGAATATACACATATTTGTTTGATTCGCATGGCATTCATATGTTTTTAGTATTTGCTTTGCCACATTGTTGTGATGATGATATTGTTTCCCACCTTATAGCTACCGCCAATGTGTGTCTGACTTTTAACACAAGCTCATATCTGAACGCCTCAGTTAGAGCAAACACCGCTGTTATCTAGTATAGTAGTTGTGTTGTGAATTTATATAAAACTGTTAAAGCTGCGTGTGGGGTCGGTAATTTTTGAGCAGTACCGAGATTCAAAAACGACCAGCGGCCTCCCACTCTGACGACGACTCTATTTTTCTTCTGATCTCTTGCTGTTTTCCTCAGTTACCCAGAAAACCACCCACACACAAAATGGTTTATATCAAGACTTTGTCACGCGCAGCAGTAAAATTGTCTTGACCCGTGACTCAGCAGTGTGCAAAGGTGAATATCTGGTAAACTAATAAATAACACTGCAAATGCAGATATCAACTTCATGATTGAGATTTATCTTAGATGTACTCTGAGATTAGCTGCTTGCTTAATTAAGTCTTACAGCTACTTCTTTTGTGGGTTTATATTTTTTGTTGTCTGATTTTTACCCAACAGAGTTTAGGGTTCTTCTCAGATTTGGGTATAAAACCCCTGGCTTGCTGGTTTGTGTTTCTGCAAATTTACATCATAGTTTAAAATGCAGTGAAAACTAAAAAAATGTCTTTATTGTTTAAGAAGGTCTTGTCCATAACCAAATTTCTGTGATTGTTTGTTTATATAGCACGTTTGATTACATTTAAACTCACTGTGGATTACATTAAAAGACAGTTCACAAACTTAGATAAAAATATAGACATCAGATAAAACAAGCAGCCAAGATAACACAAGTCAATATTTGGTTTGAACATCTTTTAACACAGCTTGAACCCGCTTAAACAAGCTTTCTTGTAATTTTTAAGTAGTACTGCTCCAAGTGTCCTTTGGTGTATGATCAGGATGTGTACAGCAGATGTTCTGGTTGAAGAGTGGCCCTTTGTGGATTGGGCTTGTTCCGGCTCATCCTACTGATGCTCAATCAGATTGGGATCTGGGGATTCTGGTTTTCATGTTCCTGATGTTTGAGCCATTTCTGAGTAATTCTTGAGGTGTGGCGAAGTGCACGCTCCCACTGGGGAGGCTGCCTAAACTCCTCTGCTTGCACTAAAGGCCTGTTCCTGGCATGATTGACCTTTTTAGTACTGACTAATCTAATTTTAACTGCTGCTGTCTTTCCAGATTTAATTTGCCACCATGTTCCTCACCCTCGTCCTGCTGCGGAAGGGTATCCCTGGGAAGCAGTGGATTGGAAAATATCGGCGTCCTCGGTCAATTACTTGGCAGATGAAACGCAATACTTTGAAGCATCTGGAGCGTGAGGCTGAGAACGAATACTGGATCAGTCGGCCGTACATGACCCCGGAGCAAGAGCACTCCCACGCCGCAGAGCGGAGAGCCCAAGCCTGGCTTAAGATCAAGGAAACCAGCTTTGCTAATTTTCCTCAGCACAAGCACATAACAGATCACCTGAATCATCTGAGAATCACTAAGACATGGTCGAGTTAACAAAGGCAGTGGAACGACATGCAAGGACTTTCTTTATAATGTCACAATATGCTGTGGAAAGTAAGATTTGTTTTGCTAATCTATGTTTAGCAGATCATTGTGTATAAGATGAAAATGTGGATAGAGCTACTTGTTTATGATTCCATCATAAACAGGACTGTGATTTCTCCACAACACATCCTCATAAAATAAAACCTGTTTAACACACTGTACCTGGTTTGTTTGTCCTTTTGTAAGACTTCATTACAAATGAATATAAACTAAAACAAAGCCATGTGGAAAAAATTTGAGGAAGAATTTTGACTGGTGAGTTTGAAACATAGTTATATAGTGTGGGAGGGAAAAATGTTGATTTCACAAATAAAATAATTTTGGGGAGTTTGAAATATAGTTATGTAGTGTGTGTGTCGTGTCTGTGTGTGTGTGTGTAAACTGAATCTTTTGAAGTTGAACAATTCAGCAAAGAAGGCATTTAAGGTTCATGAAACCACTTTAATATAAATTTTTGTTAGTTTTCAGGGAGCCTTATGGTATTTTGATTTTTTCTCAATAATCCCAGACCTAGTTTTGAGTTAAGATTTGTGTCATTGTTTCTCCTGATGGATGTTTTGGAGTACTTTGACCCTTTGAACCATTTAGCTGCGTCTGCAGTCTGCTCACACTCAGTGTGACATTGTTTCGGTGATTAGTGTAATAAATGTTATTGCCCTACTCTTTCTCATAATAGCAGTATAAAGGATGAGCCAGCAGGCAAGGTGATTTTCATACCTTATAAGGATGGATTGTCAGAAAAGATTATGTAACATCATAACAGAGCTTATTGGTGTCTCCTTGCACACTGATTAGCAGGAATACAAGGGCGGTAATGAGTACATAGTGCCTTTAAATGCCTAAACGGTATGTATACTGTCTAAAAATAGTTATAGTAAATGTTAGTATGTTTGCAGTTGATAAAATATAAAACACACCAGTTTTAATCCACAGTTTTATAGTAGCCATTCAGTCTGATTTCATTTATGTCAACAGGTGGATCCAGATTGTGAGGACAGGCTGCTTAAATTAAACTTCCATTACCCATTTATTTCTTTCTAACTGTTTTATTTTATTTTATGGACAGTTTCTCATCAGACACATTTTTCTTTTAGCTTCTGGAATTTGGGTGCTCCAGCTTTCCACGTAACAGGATTAATGAGCGGGTGTGGGAAATGTATTTAAAAGGGCCAATTGTACTGCATGGATCAAAGAGGAGAAAATCCACATGGGTCTGTATTTCTGCTCCTTTCACTGGCTGTAACCAGTTCATCCATGAAAAACCTATTGTCCTGATTCCACTGCAGGAAGTTATCCCACTTCATTTGGATTAATGTGCTTTAAACTGATCAAATGTTATGTCTCCTTTGGTGCATTTCAATCTATATCTACCCAGATATTTTTCTTTAGTTATTTTGTGTTTCTTCTGCACTTTTGATTAACTGAACAATAATAAACGTTAACACTCATTTCAAACTACCAGCCAGTGGTTCTACTACCTACCTTGGCCCTTGGAGTTGTGCTTGTTTTGCTCCTTGGTAGAGTCTAATCTGAACAGTGCTTTGTTTTGTCCAGCAGATGGCGCTATGGATCTTGTTAGGAACATGAGCGCAGTAGCAGCAGAGCCACGGCCCCTCCTGTGCGGTGCGCCCCGGTGTTGTTTTCCACTGCTGGATGAAAAGGTGCGCGAGGCGCCAACGCACCGCACTGAGCTGAGGAGGTGCCTAATGAGCAGACTAGACATCCACCCTCTGTCCACGAATTCCACGCAGCTTCAAACAGTCACATTTACCATGAGAACCAGCGGCAAACAGAAGAGGAAAGATTCATCTGCAGACAACTGAGTGAAGCGACAGGATGCCGGGGGGTCGGAGGGGACTTGTGGCCCCCCAAAATACTTTTTTGGAAAATATTGTCAGACGGTCTAACGGTAAGAAAGGAGATTATTATGATATACTGAGTTCAGAGTTGGAAACAGTTTACTAATCTAGCCTGTCTTTGAAACATTATTAACTGTTTCACAGCGTCGAAACAATCAACTAATTAAATGAACAAAGAATAAAGCGACTAATTGATGCAAGAACCATTGCCTTTGCATGCATTGAAAAGTTTATTTTGCATTATTTACATATTTTGAATGGTTCGTATAATGAGAAATTGACTTTGCTAATGAAACATTTTGCGTGAACCCCATTAATTAGTGTAGGTTTAGCGTCGCCTCCAATTTGGGAGTCCCTGCAGTGTGAGGGGAGGGAAAAGACAGAAGGTCACTGCGATCATTAAATTGATTACATAAGAACACTGGAAGTCTCCAGATAGAAAGTAGGCTTTTTTAATGGACAACTTGGGCTTAAATACCTTAATTTTTTAATGCAAGAATAACTGTAGAGTTTAGCCAGATATTAGTAAAACATACTCTAATGTGTTATATTTATTCTGCTGTAAGCAGCAGTCTAAAATGGAATTGGTAAGGTTTTATTTCATTTGTCTTATTAGGATATTAAGAAGGCCTTAGATGACCTTCAGTTGTGATAGACAGAACAGCTGTTAATTGTAGCCATGGGTGACAATTGTTGCCTATTTGGTTACAACAAAAGGAACATTGAAAGAGAGAGGCTATAAAGGTTGGAGATGGGCCACTTTCCCCAGATTCTTTGCTCCTACACAGAATAATATCCCCCCTGCCTGACTTGAACTATCACCCCCCAACTCTTGACTATGACCCAGACATTCACTTTACAATTCTGACCTTGACTCTCAACATAAAGTGTATTTAAATGTGTCTGCCTGGTAAGTTAATAAAAGTAGTTCAGCTGCTGCTGAAGAAAAAGAAAGTTACCGCTTTTTATTTTTTTTCTTTCAGATAGTTTGTGTTTTCCACAACATAATGAAGATAATGTAATGTTAAGCAGAACTCAAATGAAGCGTATTGTGTTCATTTTTCTTTATCATTTTATGAATGGAAGCACTAAAAGTACTTGATTTCCAAAGTGGAATACACCAATAAAACAAATTAAATGATCAAATGCCTTTGTTAAAACATGAGAATGGTTCAAGTAGATTAAACATTGCCATAGCTGCCATGTATACTTCATTTCTCCTCTTACAGGTTTAACAAATATGTTAATACAATCAACCAATATATTTTTTAAAATTGAAAATACAACCTCAGATTGACAACTTTATGTGTTTTTTTAAAGCAATTGTAGACTTTTCTGTGTTATCAGATACAATATAATGGAATATGACGGACCTGAGCCATAACATTGGACAGTTTCTTGTGAATCTTGATAAAGACTTCTTTTCATTATTAAAAATTGGGGCCATAAAGCAGATATCATTAAATGTCTTTAACTATAAAGGCAGCTTTCTCAGTGGGGTACAATGCTATATTTAATCACCAGTGCTTCCAGAAATGCAAACCCAAAATATGCATGGTCTTTATAGTATCATTTCTGGATTCCTTGGATATTAAAGAAAAAAAAACCAATTACTTTAAGACAAAAGCACACGTTTTTCTTATGACCTTGGGTGATCCATGGATTAGTGAGCAGTTTATCTCTCCCAAGCTAGAAACAAAAGAGATGATACTCTAATCTGAGCTGACACACAATAGTGGGTGGCCATTCATAGGCAATTAAATATTCCCTTTTTTTGTTCCAATTACTGTTAAATAACCACCTTAAAGCTACATTTTGATGACAGAGCTCATGATAATTAGATTTTACTGTTCCAGTGCAATAATTTATCCTCTACCATTGACTGTAATCAGCCAACAAGAAATAGCTAACGGTATCTCGCTTTGATGTAATTTGCTATTCTTTCAAACTCAACCTATTATAGACCTTTTTCTCTAACTTGGAAATGAGCAACTGGAGGAAAGCAATATCTATTAGGCAATACCATGGTCTTTGAGCAACCTTATATCAAATTTTACATATGAAATTAGGTCGTTTCGGACTATTTTCTTAACATTTAAGTGAAAATGAAATCCCCCAAACCTTGTTGAATGTGTCTTGGAAATTATTGTGTTGAGTAGCCCAAATATTATTGCACAGAATAGGGACGCTTATTGCAGTAGGCCTGGGTTTGTGTTCTGAACTGTGACTTGATATATTTTCCTACCTACTATTTTGGTGGAGGCCTTTAGTGGCTACAAAATCATTTTAAAAGAATAAAAATTGAATGAGAGCAATATTCTTAATGTTGTCTCAGTAAAATAAGTAGCTGGGGCACAGTTACTACAGAAAGCAGCTAGCTAGCTTCAGTTGCTGCTAAGTTAGCTTAGTTAGCACATGCTAACTGTCTAACCTGAATGGAAATGGAAATTAAAGCCAACCACCTGAAATTGATATTAGCTGAGGTCAGATACTTATATTAGTTGAAAAAAGTCATAAATATTGCTCTCATAAATACGTAGACTATAAAAATAGAAAAATAGAAAACTAGATTTAAAGTGACTATTGGATTTAAAATTCTGGGATGATGAGAAACACAACTGACTTAACAACTAGGCCAATTTAATGGGCTGATATGTATATGTATTTTTTTAAGCCTTTAACTATTCAGGTTAAAGCAACACAGTTGTGTCTCTTTGAGTTGACATAACCCATCTTCTTTGTCTGACATTCAGCACATGTTTATCCCTGTAATCTGTTAACCTTCTTTTCTTTTCAAAAATTCCAGTTTGGACACTGTCACATAGACAGACAGGTATACTATGAAGTTTAATTTGGCTTTTTGCTTTTGTTTTCTTCATAATAGCTACCTCTTTGTAATGTCCTACAAATGTTCTGTAGCCAATGCTGTTAATTTACAAAGCACTTTTTAGATATTTCTAAAGTTCATGACTTCTTTACTTTAACAGAAGTATGTTAACAGATCCAGGGCTATTAGTCACTGAGCTTTGGACTTTTTGTTTTGTCTCTCACAAAATTTACATGCATGTGTTGATTGTAAAATAACAAGCTGGCATGGAACGTCTTGTGCTCTTACATCCTGTCATTTGTTTGACGTTTTGTCTTGACGCGACTAGAAAATATATTTGTGTGTGTGTCTTTCCATGTGGTTTTAAATCTTCTGTCTGTATTTCATAGGTGTTTGTAGGACTTTTTGTCTCCTTTTCTTTTACCATTGTGTTGTCACATCGTTGGTGATTGTATATGTTTTGTTTTTAATTACATGATTACCATTGATTAAACTGTCAAAATGTAAAACTATTAATGCAACTGTTTTTTACCTGTTGCCAAGATCATGTAAAGGTATTTAAAATTTTTATAACTTTTTAAAAAAAAATTTAAAAACAACAACCACTTTATGTAATCAAAATATTACTTGAAATATCTTACTTTAACCCAGCTTTACAATAAAAATGTTTTTTTCATTATTTCTTTAAAGTGTTACATAAATGTAAAGTAATAAGATGTGGATGTTCAAATGTTTAATTAGTCAGTAGAGTATTGTCATAATTGTATTTGAAAAAGAAATATACTGTTTTTAGAAATGACACCGTTGTAATGTGTGCCATTTTAATGCATGTCCTTGTTTTCAGTTTAATTTGATGAATTTAAAACAAATATTTTACATGTAGAAATTCATTTTTGCCTTTAGGGTGACATTAAGTAATCTGCATATTGCACTTATCATTCAGCTAGTAAAGTCAGCTGTTTTAAAGAAAATGATCCTTTTATTTAATGTGTTATGACACAAGTTGACTAAAGTACACTGAAAACTGACAGGTTTAAAAAAGGATGAGAGAAAAATGAGTCATTAAAATGTAAATGTAGCTCTGTTTATGTAGGTTTGTTACCATTTTGAACACAAAACTTCAGCTCAGAGGCATTGCTAACATTTGAATATGCTAATGCAATATGAGAACTACCAGTAATATGAGCTCTGTTTTCCAGCAAAATGAGATATTATTATTATTCTATGCTGTATTTGCTATTAAAATGCTATTTCATTAGAGCTGCCATTTGTATATTAGTACAAATACCCACTGTTATTACCCTGATAAACTGTGCGAACGGCTAACTAGGGTCAAACTCAACACATAAGTAATACAAGAGAAGTAACAATTAGTTGTTAGTACTGCTAATATGCGAAGAAATATAAAAAAGTAAAGGAATTACATATTTTGGTGTTATCTTCATGAATGTAGAGTTTGTGCTTGGGATACATGTAGCATTGCCACATGAGTGCACAGAGTGTGAAATGAGCCATAAATGATCATAGACAATTATGTAAATTACTTAAGAATGTGTTTGCTCTTAAGAGCAGCGTTAAAAAAAAGGGGTAAACATTAGCAGATTTTCAAATAAACACATGGTAATGATACAAGTCGTATTATTACTGAATAAACCATTAATACTTATTAGATATTTAAATTACTTACCTTATAAAGGCCTATCATATTGGTATATGAAGCTTTAATCACAATCTATGAATATTTTTGTACCTTAACACAAATACATGGACTTCAGCTAAGAATGTTTAAACATATACACTTAAAAGTTCATTTAAAACCAGCTCTTACTCAAATCATGTGTTTCTGTGACCACCAAACGGTTGAATGCTAGGCTCTGATTTTTTCCTAAGCCAAAATAAGAACTTGTATATGACTGTTTTTTGTAAATACTGTAACCACGTTAGTTATTTGCCTGTTTGCTAATTATAATAATAATTGTTTGCTCTTCACTCAATAACAGACACCAACTTTGTCCTGGGAAATGCTCAGATTGTGGACTGGCCCATCGTCTACAGCAATGACGGTTTCTGCAAATTGTCGGGGTATCATAGAGCAGAAGTGATGCAGAAAAGCAGCACCTGCAGGTAGGCCAAGCAGGCTGCACGCTTAAGTATGTAGATAAGTCACAGTGTTCACACTCTCATTCAAATTTACCAGTGTAACATCAGGAATATACTGTATTAAATACACAACCAAATAGGTAATTTTGATGATGTATTTATTTATACTTAGTGGCTGTTTTGGCATTGGCCAAAGCTGAATTACAATGACAGATATTTTGCATTTACATAAACCACAGAAACCAGTAACATTACGAGGACTCCTCCTAGCTGGAGCTGACTTATAATGGAGAGGAGTTCCATCTTAGCTGACAATGCTGAAGATATAAACTAAAAAGAGTGTGGAGTTATAGCTGATGTTCATGTGAACCTCATTTGTGATATCAGTAAATATTTGTGAGTTAAATCAACTAGGAAACTGCACTTTTGTAGGAACTTTATTTGATTGCTAAGAAATGAAGCAATTCACATTTAACTTGGCTTTTCATTACACACTTTCTAATGAAACACAACTGAAAAAGAGAGGGTGCATTTATTTACAGGTTTTGCTTTAATTGGGTAAATTTAAAAGGTTGTCTGCAGTAGAAGTTGTATGAAAGACACTTATATCTGATAAGGAAGCCACTGATGGACTGGGATTGTTTCATCTGAAAATAAAGTTTATATTTGTAGTTTTGACACAGCATAAATACCACAAAGATGTCTGTCCTGATGTGCTCATGGGACTAAAGGCTGCTGTCCAAGCTCAAACGCAATTAACTGTACATAAAGCTGCTTTTATATTACTTGAATCTCTCTGTGTAAGATTTATAACCATGTGTATCACTTTAAAAATGATAACAGGTTTCAGTGAACATCTTTATTATTTTGTTTTCATCCATTCTTTTAAGAAGTTGTGACCTTTTACAGGCATTTTTGGGGCATTGACCTATGCAAAGTAGGGCCAGCTGGTCTTTCCTTTCAACCTACAAGAGCTCTATCAGTCTAAGAGGAAGATAGGAACAATTTTGCATTCTACAAACACAGAGGGTTTTCACACATCTTATTAAAGACAACCTAAGAACACATTTAAGAAGATCTTTAAAGCTATTAGTGAATGTGGCCTAGTTACTTTCAATATTAAAGTGCATTTATACGGGTCATGGGCTTATGGCTAAAACTAACTTTTAAGTAGCCTTTTTTAAAACTATAACTAACTGAGGGTTAAAAATGTGAAAAATACACAGTCATGTAAAACTGATGTTCTCGTGATCTGTTGGATTTAGTTCAAGTTTGGGTTTAGTTGAATGTCTGTTTTTGGTATTATTTCCTCAGTTTGTTCTCAGGTTTGTAGTTGGTTGCAGTTAAGTTCAGGTTCAGTATTCTGTTTCGTTTTCTTATTGTTCCCATTTTGCACCTGGTCCTCAGTTGCTGATTGCCACGTCTGCTCACTGTTCAGTGATTACTGCCTCTGCATATATAGTATGTACTCATTTACTCCTTATGCTCTTTGCTAGATCCTGGTTGTCATTCCTCACCCTCCCTGTCCTGGTTTTCCCTAGCATTCCTCACATTTATCACTCTGTTTCTGAGTTTTGGTTTCTAGTTAGCTTTGGTGATGCATTCATTTATTAAGCTGTTGCAGCATCTTAGTCTTTTTACGTACATAATAATTTCCCCCGTCCTCCTGGATAGTAGATATAGTATGATATCTTCCATTAAGGGAGCCAGAAACCAGATATATAACTCAGTGATTTGTGATGTAATTTGGTTGTAACAGCTGAAACTGCCTCTGCATCGCCGACTGTAACTGTAAGCCTGTGGACATACAGTGTCTCATTGGTGCTCTTTCTGTCTCAAACTGTACACAAAGGGGAAAAAAATCTTTAAATAAACAGCATTGTTTTTTTTGCAAATAGTTTCTGAACACGTGCTTGCAATAAGGCAAATAACCACCATATAAATAGGATCATAGTGAAACATTGGGTGCTGCCAGATCTGAAATCCGTGGGAGATTTCATCTGTTGTGGAAGATGGTGTGCATCACAGCCAGCACTGCAGCTATTACTGATTTAGACCTGCAGGCCCCTAAACATAAGATTCAGAACCCTTGCCAAAACAAATATTGAAGCGAGTGTTAGATGCTTTGTTTTAGATTTATTTTCACATTGCCTGATGATGTCAAGTCTCATGTAGGTAAGAAGAAAGAAAACACAGCTAAAATCTCCTGACTGAACTGGAAAGCCGATAGAAAGCTTTTCCAAATACGTTATAATGCAACACAGACATGAGTGAGGAGGACACTTGAATTACGACCGGGCAATTATTGCATCACTAATGAGTAGTTTGTACAAACCAAGAAGTTAGATCTGTGTAAAACATAATGATGACTTACTAGAGAGAGGACAGGGATAAACTATATTCATTACTAATGATTTAATCATTAGTGTCACTTCACACTGAGTAGATAATGGCAAACTCCTTACACGTGAGAGCATAAAATGAGTTTCTAAAAATTATTAATGAGTAAGGAATTAGCATTTTCTCATTTCTGTCAATTAGGTTGGAGGTTAGGTTGGTAGGATGATGTGGGTATCAAAACATATCATAAGTATAAAACTGATTAATTGAAATTATTAGTTAAAACCATATATGAATTAAGAAATGTGTTAGAAAATGTAGAAGTGCAGATATAAATGTATGGTACGCTTTACTCTGTCAGGAGTTGGTTTTTAGTTCTGTTATTTAGTCCAAGTTCTCATCTTTGTTAATCCTGCCATTGCAGGGTTTTTGAACATAAAACCTCATTCCTGCATCCATCTTTCCTCTTCGTCTCATCTCGACCATGGTGCATGAAAATTACCCAAATAATGCTTAAAATATACAGATTACTTGGCACACATGGAGTGGATTTTTTGTGTAATATAGTTTATGTTGATCTGTTTAATCAAGTTTTTTATATGTTTACATTTTTTTTATATTAAAAGATTAGGATTAAAGAAATTTAGCTTTATTTGTGTTTTGATGTCATTTACACCAGCCAATAAAACTTGTGAAGGCTCTTTAGTTAATAATTGTTAATAAAGAAGTTTTTTTAATTAATTCATTATTTTCAAACCTTTTGTAGCCACTACATCATATCGAGGGGATTTCAAAGCCATAAACAGTAGAAAAATTAAGCTTGATGTAGAACTGTAAAAAAAAAAAAAACAACCTGTAATTATACTGTGTGTGTACTCTCAGGTCTAAACACTGTCGTGCTAAGCCAAGCACGAAGCCATAATCAGACATTGACTGGTTCAATAATGATCAGGTTTTGGCTGCTCGTTGAAAATAATTATCCATCACTGTCATATTGTCTCAAACCAGCATGTATATCTTTAATCTGGTGCTTTCATCCTCTTCATAATAACCATTAAGATTCACTATTATGTGTTTTTAAATCATGCGTCATTATCTCACATCATATTAACTTTCTTTTTTTTAACATTTTAGATTAAAATAAATGTTCGCATTTTAAACATTTTTATTAGGTCTTGGTAGCTACTTTTTCATAAGGTACCGTTGCCAGCTTTCACTCTTCAAACATTTCTCTGTACCTTTAATCATCGTGGTCTTTTTAGTTTTGGTCTGAGACCATCTCAGTGTTAGGGCCATAAAATGTTCTCTCGATGTAGGAGTTGGATGTTTTTGAGGATGAGGCAAATATAAAATGTATACTTATTCCCCCAGAGTCTAATAACGGAACCCCTTTTTGCTGTAGATGTGTGCTGATCAAAGATGTTGTTTCCATCTTAACCGTTCTTCCTGTGTCTCTCCAGTTATGTCCAGAGTGTTTTTTGTCGGTGCTTCTGTTGTAAACATTGTGGCAAACCTGGAGGGGTTTTTACACATGGCAAGAAAGTAATTTCAGAAAATGTGATGAAATATTTTTTTTTTGTAGAAAGTCGTGCTCCTCCCAGCGTAGAGACTAGAAGAAGAGCAAGGGAAGGCATTCATCAGTGATATTACATCAAGCACTAGTGTGAAAACTCTCTGCAGAGTCAGACTGTCTCATTAAATATAGCCCTCCTTTTGTATTTCATAACAAACTGAGTTATATTTAGATCATGCTGGAATGGCTGCTGCTGAGAGCGGCTGTAACGCGTAAAGTGAGATGAATGCCTCTGCTGCGTGGTTAAAGGTGTTCATGGATGCTTGACCAATCTTCAGGTTTAATTTGTTTTTACTTTGCAGTCGGCCAATTAGAGACCAGGCTTCATTTGTCTTTTTATGCTTCTAGGATGCATTTTAATGAGTTATGATCTAATATTGCTCAATATTTAATACAGCCTGGTCTGCACAGTTAACACATAAATTATGATAAATGTGCTTTATGTCTCTGTGCCAGCGACAACTGTAACTGATGGCAGTCGTCCAATGCCCGTAAACATGATATCTCAGAAACACCTTGGGAATGAGGATTATAGCATGGAAGGGTATGAACAGATATGGTTGTTTCAGTAGGAGGACTTGTTTGTTTTTGGCCAGAAATTTAAACACAATGTCAAAAAATAAGGAAAAAAAAGAGCAATCTCATACAATACATGAAATACTTGTTTAATCCATTGATTACATGCACAAATTTAGTAGATTTTTGTTCTACAGAACTTGAAAATAACTGCAGAGTAATTAAGTGTCAAAGCATTAAATCAAATGATCACAAATCACTTTTTGCTTCGCTTATATGGCACAAAGTACAAGAGATGGAGGATGGCAACACAAAACCAGCTGTGGTGTATGACAGCAGTAGGCATAGTAGAAGGTATATATACACAAGGGCTGCAAATTACACAGTAGCTTTTGGGGGAGCCTTTTTTTTGGACATAAACTGTGACTTTCGCAATCACACGGCAGCGAGCTTAAAAACATGTTTACTGCCACAAACATTCTGCCACTAATGTATGCAGCTGATACAATCAGAAACATCTCATAGAGAAATGGAAAGTTCTTTTAACAACTACAAAAGCAGCAAATGAAGTGGTCGCTGTTTAGATGGTTCACAGCTCAAGACAAACAAACAATGCTGGTATCCACGGCGATGAAAGAAATGGAACGGATCACCTGCATCGTTTGGAAATTTTCATTAATTGATGATATTAAATAAAGAAATGAACAGAACCCTGACAAAATACCAGTTTTTAGGCAACATTGGGAACCTTAAGGAAAAATTAAATATTAGCTGAAAGCTGACTACTTTTAGGGTCCCCCTTAGTGTATTTTTAGAGTCTTTTCAGGGGAGCTGAGCAGATACAACCATCATAGCTGCACAAGAACAGGCACTAAACCACATCACACTAGACAGGACTCTAGATCCAGGCTTAGTAAACTGGTCTCTTTGACTGTCCAGTATCTAGCAGCAGGGTGTAAGATGTGGGCGGGTATGGCATACACGGAACCCCGTAACCAGGTGGCTGGTTTTGTACACAGGAACGTCTCTATCTATTTGTGCTGGAAGCTCCTGGGTCAGGATGGGAGATGCTACCAAAGGTGGTGGAGAATGATAGAGCTAAGATCTTGTGGGGGATCCAGATCCAAACTGGTTATGGCTAACCAACTGAACATTGTGGTGGTTGACAAAATACAAAAGAGAATTATAGTGATTAATGTAGCGATCCTAAATGACAGCAATATCCAGGAAAAGGAACACAAACTAAAGGAAATAAAAAAAATAAATAACTAAGGGGTGAAGGAGGAAGTTGAAAAGGTGCAGGGATTAAGGTATTAATGGTACTAGTGGTAATCAGAGTAATTGGAATCATGACCTCCAAACTGGGAGAAAAGCTCCAAAAGATACCCTAAATACCATCAGAGATCTCCGTCCAGACGAGCGCAGAACCCTAAAGCTACCAGTCCTCTCTGGTAGAGGACTCAAGCTTGAAAGAAGGGAAACTGTCCACTACGGTCACATGTGGAGTTTTTCTTTTCTTGTTTTTTGTTTGTTTGCTTTTAGTTATTATAAACAGAATTTTAATAATGATTATTGGGTACAAAAACAAAACCACTTGGAATCCGAGGCAGTAGTAATTACATGTAAAACTGAGCAGCCAGGGACACAACAGATAAAAACAAAACCAAAAAGGCGTATTTTACAGGGGAGAAAAAAAGAAACAGAAAGCGAGTGCTTGACAGCTAAACCTAAAAGATTTAACAGATGACGTTGCACAGCAGAAAGCTCATTGAGTGCATCTGTAATGCTAGTTGAAGTTTTGTTTTGGCTTTGTTGTAGACTGCTGTACTGCTACCAAGTCTTTTTTTATACGTTATGTTTCTGCAACACCAGATTTTGCTACACAGATGGGATAGTTTGTTATCTGGCATCCATTTCTTTTTAGTGTTTAATGTGCAGAGCATTTTGCTATTTCTACTTGTTTTTAAGTTGGTTTCTCTCACTTCCTGCTGAAGTCAGCTTATACTGTTCTGAGATTATTGAGAGATTTGCCCATTTATCACTAAGCCACTGCTGCTTAATTTGCTTTAATTGTTGAGTGAAATGTTAAATCACAATATTTTTACGAGGCAAGCAGTGGTCACACTGCAGACTGAATAGTAAGATTAATATTTTAATGTATTGTGATGAGCTGGGCCCAGTTGGACCATCCTTCATTGGGTGCTGACTTGTTTTACTCCTGGGTTTTGTGCACATTGCCTCGTGCATTTCCACTTGCAGCCAACAATATTGGTGTGTTTTGTTTGTAGCGGAGACATTTTAGAGTAAACAGAAGCGGCTCTAGGGAAGACAAAACAATGACAGTCTGCAAGGAAGCTGTTATTTAAAATGAAGAGAGTGGAGCTCTGCTCCACAGATGGATATTAACCAGCTGGGAATGGTCCTCATCTGCAATTGACGTCACAGCTACCACTTTCATGATGCCCTGAGACTCAAGCTTAAGTTATAAAAAAAAGGGGGAAAAAAGTGACTTCTTGAAAGTTTCTCAAACATTTAAGCTTTAATCAACAATCTGTTGTAAGAGTGTAACAATGTCTCTTTTTGTTTTTCAGCTTCATGTACGGGGAGCTCACAGACAAGGACACAACGGAAAAAGTTCGACTAACATTTGAGAATTATGAGATGAATTCGTTTGAAATACTGATGTACAAGAAGAACAGTAAGTAGCAAATCTAAATGTGAAGAAAGAGAAAAATGTGAACTTCTGCTCCCTTGTAATGCAAATGTATGCAGAGCCTCTGTAGGATACGGCAGAGTTCAAAGGCAGCCCAGAACATTTCTACCTCTGTAGAAATGTGCATATTGGTTGACAGCCAGACCAGATTTACGTTCCTCCAACAAATATGGTTGTGTGTGCTTGGAAAACATGGAAAATTAAAAATTTTATGAAATCAAGATTTCTGCCATAAATGAACTCACAGCTATTTCCTCCTAAAATAAGCAGATAATGCAGCAAATATGTGTTTTTCTTTTTGTTCTTTTAGGGACACCTGTTTGGTTTTTTGTGAAGATTGCTCCCATTCGAAATGAACAAGAGAAAGTGGTCCTCTTCCTTTGTACATTCAGCGACATCACAGCCTTTAAACAGCCCATTGAAGACGATTCTTCTAAAGGTTGGAGTCAATAAATACAGTTTGTTTAACTTCATGCCTTTTTATAACACGAGATGTCAACAAAAATTTATTTGCATCCACTCTTGGGCATCAAATAGCTCAGGAAAATCAAGTTAAGTGTTATTTCACAATACATGACAGGCGTGTGATCTACAGTGTATAATCCTGAGGCACAGGTAAAATTATTCTGTCAAGCACCACCATTCAGCCATATGCGTTGTGTATCTGCTCTGGGAAGTACACAGTCAGTCAGACACACACACCCCATTATAAACATTATCAATACTGAAAACAAATTTATTATCTCTGTTAAGATGACCAAAGTAGAGTACAAATAGGTGTAAGAGAGCAACCACAAATAAGCAAACCAGACAGAACAGGATGTTTAGTTACCATGAAACTGAGATCATTAGGGCTGTAATCAACCAAAGAAATTGTTGGTCGACTGAAGCCCTGAAAATTCAACTAAAAATCGACTCGGGCGTTGAGAGGGGGGGGGGGGGGGGGGGGGGGGGGGGGAATTATACACAAGAGGCGATTCGGGGAACATTATCTTTATTAAACATCCCAGATCTAGGGTCGAAGTACAGCCTGTGGGCACGGATTAAGGTAAAAGCAAAAAGATGCCGTTGTTGCAGGCGGGTGCGCCTGCAGTTATAAAACAAATAAACGATTATTAGACTAAAATATTGAAATATGTGGAATATATTATGTTAATTGCCTTTAATATAGCCCACCGTTTTTAGATGATACGCCATGTTCGTCGTCGAGCTGTGATATGCAAACTGTTGTTTGCAAATTTTGCACTCGACCTTTTTCCCTCCATCTATTTTGATAAAATGCTGCCACACTGCCGAAGTCTTTGACATGGTTGAAGGACTCACCAGCATCAAACGCTAAAACAAAAAAACCTCTAAATATTCAACAAACCACCAGACTCTGAGTAGCGTGGACATCCTTCGATCTCCCCCTCCCTGCATGAAATTAACACGTCATAAAATCGACCAATCAGAATTGTGGTTGACTCAAAACATATCAACCAAACAGTCGACCAGTCGACTTTGACTTTACAGCCCTAGAGATCATAGTTCAGGCTTGAGCAGCATCAGGCAGGATTCTGCTAAAAGCATCAGTTAAGACTTACATTTGGGACATGGCCTGCAGGCAACAATAACAACCATGGCTTTGTACTGTCTCAGTGTAGGCTGTAGATAAACAAAAAATACAGGAACCCAGCCAGGTTCAGCTTATTAGTAGCATCACATTGTGCTCACATGACATCTACTCAGCATCCATTTGAAAATAGTATATTAAACTAAAGCCAAAAAAGGGAAGTTATTATGCAACAGAATATTTTTGTTCATTTATTTGAGGCATTCTTTATTGTATAAAGAACCTAAAAGACACCCTAGCAGAAGCCAGACAAGTTACAAGTCCACTTTGGAACACAAAGAAAAACTTATTGATTATTTTAGAAACAAATTACTTAACTGCTGTAAATAGCAGAGCTGATTTACTAAAAGCAGCATCTGTCTCGTCAAATGCTCAACTCACCTGAAGTAGTTTGCAGTTTTCCTTTTTTTTTTTCCTTCCTTCTTCCTTTAAACGCCTAACACTATAGCAGAGGAATCGATCATTCCCTCTGCTGCTGACATGGATTTAACTATAGTTAATGAAGTAGCAGCCAATAAACTAAATACTATTTTGTAGGACATTTCTTTGTACATTTCATTGTGAGCATTGGGGTGCATGTGATAGTGGGATTGGAGGGGCTTGTACTCAAAAGCTGCATAGTGGACTGGAATTTTTTTTTTACCATTTTGTGTCAGGGACATTGAAAATGGGTTTCTTGTTGTTTTGTTTTTTTTTTTATCCATACATAGCACATTTTCAGGGCATTTATCCTAACACACTTTAGTGGCTTGCTGAAGTCACTGATACCTCACATGCAAGGGTGATAATCAATGATTGATCAGTTTAGTTAGCAAGTGCTTGGAAGTTGTTACTGTTACAGTACTGAAAAACGTATTTTCAGACATCAATTCTCATAAACTAGGAAAATAGGAAGCATCTTCAAAACCATCATGTTAAAGATCCAAACTGTGTGTGTTTGTAATTGTCAGGCTGGGGGAAGTTTGCCCGACTGACTCGAGCTCTAACAAGCAGCAGGGGAGTGTTACAACAGCTGCAGCCCACAGTTCACAAAGGAGAGAATGTCCACAAGCACTCCCGTCTAGCTGAAGTAAGCTGTATTAATGTGATTTATGATTTTAATCAGTAATAAAGGTAAAACAGTTGTGCATTGTTTAAAATATATAAAAAAAATGAGGCAACTGTCTAAGACAGGGTTACTCAACCTGTCCTACAAGAGTCCAGCAGGTTTTCCATGTATCCTTGCTCCAACACACCTGAATCAAATTAATGAGTCATTATGCAGAACCTGATAGGCTGTTTGATCATTTAATTCAGGTGTGTTGAAGCAGGAACACATTGAAAACTTGCAGGATTGCAGCTCTCATAGGACCGGATTTAGTAATCCTGGTCTAAGACATGCACTTAATTAAAACTGAGACATCATTATCCTCCTGCGGTGCATATTATTTACCTGTCTGCATTCTGTTTCCTGTTGTAAATTTCCTTTTGGCAGGTATTGCAGCTTGGTTCAGACATCCTACCTCAGTACAAGCAGGAGACCCCCAAAACACCTCCTCATATCATCCTGCACTACTGCCTCTTCAAGACCACATGGGACTGGGTCATCCTCATCCTCACCTTCTACACCGCCATCATGGTTCCGTACAACGTCTCCTTCAAGACAAAGCAAAATAACGTGACCTGGTTGGTGGTGGACAGCATCGTGGACGTCATATTCTTGGTGGATATTGTTTTAAACTTTCACACTACATTTGTTGGACCTGCTGGCGAAGTCATCTCAGACCCCAAGCTGATCCGAATGAATTACCTGAAGACGTGGTTTGTCATTGACCTGCTGTCCTGCCTGCCATATGATGTTATCAACGCATTTGAGAAAGTAGATGACGTAAGTGCTGAATGAAAGGAAACTATATCAGTAAGCATTTTAATTGTTTAAACCCTTCATGCAAAAATCAGATTGTTCCTGCTTCTCAAATATGAGAAGATGCCATTATGCTTTGGTTTAGGTGAAATAAATCAAATAAACTTAGGACAAAAGGTAAGGAAATTTGTGTTTGGGTGACTGTTTCTTTCTTGTAACAATGCTTCTTGGTAATAAATCTTATACTGCTGGAAAACGTGTTTAGTTGCCTTTTAAATTGTGCTGCATTTGTAAGGAAAATGCATTTGTGAGATGAGCAGCAGAGTTAAGTATGTGGGCTTCACCCAAGAAAAAACTTGCCAAATCTTTTCTGCCAGTGTGATGGTGTGGGACAACTTTTCCCTCAATGGAAAAACAAGGCTCTTCATCATTGGAGGTGATTTCAATCAAAGCGATATCAAGATGAGATTCTGCAACCAGTGACAATCCCATATCTCACCAGTCTGGTACGGAACTCTATCCTCCATGATGACCCTCACAGAGCTGGTTTTATCAGACACCAGCTTGCTGGAACAACCTGCTTGCAGTCCTGAACTCAACTCCACTGAACACTTGTGGGATCAGCGTGGGTGTGCTGTTTGTACCGGATCGACCAACACAACCACATGACTTTACTGACTTGGGACAAATGCTTGTTGAAAAATGGGATTTCCTTCAACCCGCATGCCATCCCACAGCAGTCTGGAGGAAGATGTGCCAGGCTGTCATGGCTGTGTATGGAGCGTCCTCAGGCTTCAATCATCCATAACCAAATAAATGACACCAAAGAAGAGTCAGTAGCAGAATAAGCTGTTTGGCATAGAAGATTTGGCAAGTTTTTTATGAGCACAGCCCACATGCTCAACTCTGCTGCTCATCCCACAAATGCCCTTTCCTTACAACAGAGAAATATTCTACCAAGCACTAATTTCCTTACTTTTTGTGCTAAGTTTATGTGGGATCTTAAAAAAAAATCACTTTCAAGAGGTGATTGACATTTTTCCTAATTTTCTGACATTTAAGAAGGAAAACTAAATGAGTTGACCTCCAGTCGATCTGTTGTGTCAGTGAGTGAAACTGATGGCTCTTGCTCTTTTCTCTTTCTTTGTTATTTCTTGTCTGAAAAGGGCTGCAATACAGTTGGTTTTCTGAGGTGTTGTGGAAAACAGGAGCTCCTCTAGAAAAAGGACTCAGTGGGCAGACGAATCTGGCAGGAGAAAAGTCCCTCTTGGTTTATTTGATTTATCACAGTACAACAGCCATTATCAAGTCCGGAGGGGGAGAGCCTCCATCCTTCCTACAACCCCGTCTTTTATATAGCTCCAGATAACCCTAGAGCAAAATCATGTTTTTGCCCACTTCCCTATTAGGGTATTCAACAGCAATACCAACTTGGACCACAATGTTAACAGTATATGTAATTACAGAAGTTAATCCACCCAATGACAACCTAATGATCACTGACCATCCCAATAGTTTATCATTTACACTTGCCAGTCAAAATTTTGGACACACTATCCCATTAAATCTAATGGGAAGGTGTGTCCAAACTTTTGACTGGTAGTGTATATCATGCTAACCCAGCCTTGCAGCCATTTTTTCTTCCTGTAATCGTTGGAGCCAGTAATAGGGAGTTGATGTTAAATGTCAAAAAAGGACATGGACTCATTTGCAAGAGGCTGGTTTCTGCCACTAATCTGGGGCATAGTTAATTAAAGTCCTAAAACTGACTTTTACAACGGTGATTGACGGATTGTTAGGGTTCCATGCAAGCACTCAGCAATGTTTAATGACCTCTGCAGATCAGATCCAGTTCACTGGTTGTTATTTTGTGTAGTAATGATGATTTCTTAGCATTGTGCCCAAGCACAATAATACGCTTGTTTGTGGAATTCTGAAGGTTTTGTTGTTGGGATCATTACTTGCTGGAGAGCATTGACAGGATATAGGGTAACTGGCACATTTTAATTGGGGAGGTGGTGTTGTAATGTTAAAACCTGTGCACCCTCCAGTGCACTGATGTGTCATGATGCCTCTATACTCTTTACACTTACAGACAGCTGAGAAAAGGACTAAATCATAAGAAAACATGGTTTAAACAAAGGCTTACACTTATGTTATTTTGGGTTGATTGGTTGTAACAAGATAGACCAGTTTTATATTCACTTGGTGTGGAAGGTGGTGAATGAAGGTTGAATGAAAAGCTGCCTGTCATCAGAAATGATTTTTTTTTTATTATTATTTACAAGAAGGAAAAATTTTGTTTTTTGTTAAACTCAAAAGCTGACAGAGGTGCTTACATGCTTAAAATTGTTCACTTTGCTCATATTAAATCTCTGCTTGAGGTCTTAATTTTCTGGAGATCTTATTTTTTTACTTCTCCAAATACACACTGAGTAAATGGAGCTTTGGTATCCTGCATTGACATTTTTAATTTCCTCATCGTTTCATTGTGTGTGTTTGTATTCTTAGTGCTTGGATGCATCGTAGCTCATGATGTATGTGTGTAAATGTGGCATTGTACAGGTGTAAAAATAAGGAAATAGCATTTAACAACACAGTTTGTAAAAGCAAACAGCTCCCTGTATGTTGGCTCATGTGGACTGTAGGTACTACACATAGTACAAGGAAAAATGAAAAGCAGTTGTAAAGCTTTTAAAAAGAGGTGTTTTTTTTTATCTCTTTAAGGCAGGCAGAGAGCAGCGAGTTGTTTTTGTCTGTCCAGCATTTTGATTCTTTCTAGTCTTTCAGGGCTTCAGCATACAAGTTCAAGTATTCAAGCAGAAACAGTCAGGGGGTCAACAGAAGAGAAAAACAAAAACCTTTTGTGATTTTAAAGGTTAATGTTGGTGTTATTTGATCTTCTCTGAATAATCAAGAGAAAAATAAAGCTGTCTGAAAAGCTTGTTTTTGTTGTCTCACAAAAACTGTTAAAAGCACATGAAAGAGCTGAACTGTTGCTTTTGTGAAAAGCAACTTCTGTAATCGTAATCAACTCCAGCTGGGTCTGAAATCTCAGTTAAGCTTATTTATTAGCATGTTTTTCAATTATATCCGCTCTATAAGTTCAGCTCCAAAATGTAGCTAACATTCACAGAGTAGGTTTTTTTTTAAAATCCAATTAAATATCTGTCTCTTTTGAAAGTTATCTTGGACTTGGGGAAATTGTAATGAACATTTTTTTACATTTTACGATCAGATATTTTATTGACCCAACATTAATCAGTTAATTGGAAAGAAAACAAACAACAAGAAACTAAATAAGAGTGATTAAACTATTGTCTGCTATTAAGTCTAAGCTGAAACATCTCACTGCTGCAGTCGTTAACACCTGACAGTAATAACTTTGATGGCTGTTTTTCCCTGAACAAATTACAAATTTAGATTAAAAAATTAATAAATAAAAAAGGGAAGATCATTGACAGGAAACAGCCGTCAAAGATATTTTTATCTGTTTCTAATAAAGCATTTAATGCATGCTTTGGTCATACTCTGCACATTTTACTATGCAGATTTTATTTAATTTTCTTTTTTTTTTCTTATTTCATGATTGATTATTGATTTTCTCCTGTATTCATTTGTTGCTTGCCAATGATCAAGTGTCCTTTCTCTCACTTGTACTTCATTTTTTTCTTCTTTTTCACCCCTCCATTCTGTTTGCATGGCCCCACTCCCCTCCTCTTCTGCCTGTGTTCATGCATGGGACGCGATGTGAAGAATTGGAACCACCGAGCTGTCACTCAAGTAGGCTTCAGTTTGATTAGAATATGATAATAAGCAGTTTTGCTTTTATTCTACTAATAAACGCACACATACTTGCAAAAAAAAAAAACCTGCAAAACTCTCCATTAGGCTCTAATATTAACAGCAGTTCTCTGCATTTCCCCAACATTTACTCTTGCTCTGACTATACCAGCCTGTAGATCAGCAAAATTATCAATGCAGGAAATAAATGTTGGAGAAGGCAAACTGAGATATGAACTATTCACTGTAGGTCACCCTGGCCTAAATTTGTGTTTGGTGGATTTTTTCTCTTCTTTAATAATACCAGTTGGTGTTGTGCTATACCTTGACTGTTAGCCCAATTAGTCTCTTAAACAAGGTATATTTGTAAGGATCATGCATTTGTGGAATGAGCAGCACAGCTAATCTCGGGGTTAGTGCCTCTAAAAAATGTGTCAATATCCCCTGCAATTTCCTGCTGTTGGTATTCATTTTTGTTTAGAGATTCAAGTGCTGCCAGGTGTGTGCCAATCACAGATATTTAACTCGCTGACTGGAGATCCTAAATCTTTGCAGTCTGAGACCTAACTCCATCCTCTAGGATGACAAAACTTCCCAGCACAAACCAGTATCACCAGTTTACCTCCAAAATTTGGGAGTGGAGTGGATGTTAATGGCGTCCTGCAGACCCGGTGCTATGGGAGGGCCCCAGGGGGCAAGGCCCGCCTCCCCTTCAGCCTTTTTATTTGACTTTATATACTTTTAAATATAATTTTAATTTATAATTATTTAATAGTTATTTTTTTAGTGGTACTAAATGATCAAAAGTAGAATCTGTTCCCATATATGCTTTTTTCATTGATAAAACTTATCTCTCAAGATATTTGCAAGTTGTGTGCATTTGTATATTTAATCTGCATGTAATCACCTTACTTAAAGAACATAATGCATTCTTTATGTTATCATGATCTTTGGCATGAAGTCAACTAGCTTTATTGAACAAGTAGCAGAAAGCGATCTAATGATAAGTGAAGAAAGGAACATTCATCAGGTGTCACACAGCAAGAATCAACCACTTCCAGCGTTCTGGACAATTCCAGCGATGTGAGGATACCTAACAAGGTAGCAACACCTGGACCAACTACAGGTGCATGTGTCCGGTCTTCTCCTCTTCCTCTGCAGCTGGATAAAACTCAGACCAACTTATCCTTACTAGGTGTTGCGGTTGTAAGTCACAGTTACATTTACTATGTCTGGTTTTTGTCTGCTGCAGATATTTCCTGATGTTTTTACAGAGCTGAAGTTGCACAAAATGAAACAGGATCAGTTTGGTTGAGCTCTAGTTGCCTTTCTCTAAGACGAAGTTATGTAAACTTGTGCAGGTTAGTAGCTTGCTGAGCGTTCCGCCACGGTTCCTCTTTGGCTGGGATGTGGAAGTTTGTTGAGTGGCTAGAGCCTGATGGAAACATCTGCGTTGTACTGAGCGTTATGTTGTTTTGGACCCAAACGTCTCTCACATAATGTTGCTGTTTAGGTTTTTATGATTAACTGATCTCGACCTCTGACAGTCTGTCATTTAATTCTAAAGTCCGATTATTGTTTGAAATGACTAGATTGACTTTGTTATTCATATTAAATGATAGTAGATTAGTAGAAATTGTAGAGGGGGACAAAACTTTTTTGTTTTTTTAATTGTATTCTATACCTAATCTGCTTGGATTTTGGTCAAATATTAAAATGTTAAAATGGAATTTGTCCTCTAATAAAGTCAAAATTCATGTGATAAATGAGGCCTGCCCTGGTACTCTGTCCTGGCGCCTGGTGCTGTGAGTCCAGACCTCAACCCAGATTAAGTCTTCTGGGATCAGCTTGAACATGCTGTACATTTCAGAGTGACCAACACATTCACACTGGTTGACCTTCAACAACTTCAGGTTGAGGAAAAGGATGTCCAAGCTTATGTGATTGTGTATGGTTCTTCCAGAAAGTGTAAAAATAGCCAACATCTGTTATTTTTTCCTTATTAATGTGGGACAGTGCAGTTCATCCAGTCTACTCATACCTAAAATGAATACCAACAGCAGAGTCGGCTTATTGCAGGGGAATTTTGCACATTTTTGGGAGGCACTACCCACACACTTAGCAACCAAATGCTGTAATTAAGGTTGTGTTGTTATTTTGTCCCCCCAAAGAGGATCAAGACCACATGAGTTTCTGCAGTGCAGCATTAACTTGCTTTATTAAAAGAACTGCTTAATTTGGTGTCAGAAGGAGCAAAATGAGGAACAAAATGATCTTAAGTAAAACAAAACATCTTAGCTATAAGAAAAGATCCTAACCCTCCAAATATAAACAGGAAAAACAAAAATACATAATTAGCAAAAATGGAAGAGGCTTCATATCCCAGCCGTTTCCCAGGCTTCTCTGCCTTTGCTTAGTATGACAAATGTTTTCTAGGTCTTCCAATGGACATTATCTTAAACCATTTCTTACATCAGTTTACAGCAGTTACCTCTCTAGAAACATTAACTGCATGTAACATGTAGACTGTAATAACTGTGATTGGCACTTCCTCTGTCCTGTTAACAAAATAGGCTATTTTTCTCCACATGTAATCCTCCTGGAAAACCAAAATTTAATGAATGTACATTTACTCTTTTTCTCAACTTCAGAATTCAACCTTCTTCTTTGTTACAGTAATTTATGCAGTTTTTATACCCCTTGTGTATAAATAGAGTAAATTCTATTTAATTTGCATTATTCAAAGCTGTGATTTAGATACCCCTTGGCCAAATGTCCTGCATCTTTACTCTATTTGATCTATTATATCAATAAAATGCCACTTTTATTAATCAAATTAGTTGAATAATGTCTTATTTAACAGTCGTTAACATATAAAAACAGTCATTAACAGAGTGGATGTAGACAGGTAATTATTATTGTAAGAATGGTTAGTTCATATTTAAAATTATATTAAATTGTATTACATTATTTGATTAGATAAAACATATTATGTAGCCTAAATTAGTTGTCAGTTTGAGCCACAAGACCATAGTCAAGTAGACAGTCAGTTTAAATAAGTTAAGTTACTTTACAAAACATCCTAAAATTGGATAATCAAACTTGGTCAAGCAGTGTCAAACTTGAGGGTTGATGTTCTCGTTGCTAAGGGGCATTATACAAGTATAATAAATTAGAAAAGGTGAAAAAGTTTCAGTGACAGACATAAACTGGCATTACCATGGTTACACGCTTGTATCTTAGCTACAGTGGAGAAGAAGAAGGAAAGGTGCAACAGAGGAGTGATTGACCAGACTGCTCTGAGCAGCATGCCTGGGAATGATGAATAATGAATTTAAATAGAAAAATATTCTCATTTTTGCCTTGATCGGCCCAACAGTATTGCTGTTGTTTCACAATGTGATGGCTGCTGTTCTCTTGAAGCTTGTTGAACTACTTATTAGCTACTTATTTCCAAAGTTTTTTATTGCACTTACAATGAGGATCTCAGTTTATCTTTCACTTCACACTACACTGTCTTCTCTGCCGCCTCTTTTCTATCTGTAGGGGTGGGGTGGGGTCTGACGGAGAAGACTGGCTACAGTTTTACTGGATACGAAGCCATAACACAATCAGTAGTTTCCCCTTTCACTTATTAAAAAAAAATCCATAGCAACCTTTAAGTAGAAGTGATCATACTCTTCATCCAGACATGAAGCAAACACCTTCAGATACAAAGCATATAAATACATTGATATAAAAAAAAATCCCAACTATTCCTCAAAATTTCTTTCATATTGATGGACTCATAAACTTTTCAGGTTATAAGCACAGTTTTACTGATAACTAAATTGTGTCATCTCAGAGCTCTAAAGTGATTTTAGACAAGCTGGGGCTATGGTGTCTAGCAGGCAGCTTGATTAGATCAAGTGACAGCAAGCACTGCAGTTGTACTCGCATTGCAGACCACAGCACATTAGCTAAATCAATACCCCTGATAGTGCACGCAGACACATACAGAATACCACAGGCTGTAAACGCCAAAGCAGAGTGATGGCATTGCAGTTGTCTGTTTGAGTTATTGAGTGGGTGTTTGAGGCCACATTTAAGCTGAGTTGTCATTGAGGAGCTGCTAGCATAACTTTTCAAAGTTGTAAAATTTCCTCAGAAACAAATGATATATATATAAAAAATATATCAAAGCAATAAATGTTTTTTTTTATAATTTGGTGAATTTTGTGTTTGCTGTTATGGTTTTTATGCAAAGTAAGGCTTTTCCATCTTGCAATATTTTTTTTTCATCTAACAAATAACAACTGGTTCTGTGTACACAACACCTCCAGCCTTAATAATAATAATAATAATAATACATTTTATTTTAAAAAAGCGCCTTATCAAAGCACCCAAGGACACTGTACAAACATAAGACATTAAAAGTAAGCAAAACATTAAAAGCACAAAACAGAATAAGTGATAGGGGAAGGAAACACTGTGGAAAGATGTATATGGACTTAGGGGGGATAAGACTGTCTGAACAGATGAGTTTTGAGTCTGGATTTGAAGAGAAGGAAGGAGTCCACTGTACGGAGATCAGGAGGGAGGGAATTCCAGAGATGAGGAGCCGAGCGACTAAACGCCCTGCTCCCCATTGTTGCCAGACGTGCCGGGGGAACGGAAAGCTGATGGGTATGGGAGGAACGCAGTGTGCGGGAAGGGGTGTGTGGATGAAGGAGATCAGAGATGTAAGATGGAGCCAAGTTATGGAGTGCCTTAAAAGTGATGATCAGTATTTTGTAGATGATCCTTTGTTTGATGGGGAGCCAGTGGAGTTGTTGCAAGATGGGAGTGATATGATGAGCAATGGGGGTCCGAGTGATAACACGTGCGGCAGAGTTTTGGAGGAGCTGCAGCTTCTGGAGGGACTTATTGGGGAGGCCAAAAAGAAGTGAATTGCAGTAGTCAATGCGGGATGTGATCAGGCTGTGAACTAGAATGGCAGTAGTTTGGGAAGTGAGGGAAGGACGGAGACGAGAAATATTACGTAGGTGGAAATAGGCGGACCGGGTGATGTTATTAATGTGAGACTGGAAGGACAATGTGCTGTCGAGGACGACACCCAAGCTCTTAACCTGAGGGGAGGGGAGGACAGTTGAGTTATCAAGAGTAATGAAACATTTATTGGCTTTGGATAGGGTGTGAGGTGTGCCTACCAAGAGGACTTCCGTTTTAGAGCTGTTTAGTTTTAGAAAGTTGGATGAGAACCAAGACTGGATTTCTTCAAGACAGAGGGTGAGGGCGGTTGGTGGGAGCGAGGCAGATGGTTGAGTTGAGAGGTAGAGCTGGGTGTCGTCCGCGTAGCAGTGGAAATTGATATTATATTTACGAAGGATGTGGCCGAGTGGGAGTATGTAGATGATAAAAAGGAGGGGGCCCAGTACAGAACCTTGGGGCACTCCAGCGGAAACGGGGTAGGAAATAGATTTATGAGATTTGAGTTGTATGAACTGTGTTCGATCAGAGAGATATGAAGTAAACCAGGCTATTGGGGTGTGAGTGATGCCAAGAAATGAGAGTCGACTTAGAAGAGTAGCGTGAGAAATGGTATCAAAGGCTGCTGTGAGGTCCAGGAGAATGAGGATGGAAAGCAGTCCAGAGTCGGAAGCCATGAGTAGGTCATCAGAAATTTTGATAAGTGCAGTCTCGGTGCTGTGGAGGGGACGGAAGCCAGATTGAAACTGCTCATAAATATTGTTGGACAGCAGATGATTATGAAGTTGAAAGGCAACAGATTTTTCTAAAATTTTGGAAATGAAGGGGAGATTGGATATGGGACGAAGGTTGATGAAGTTGGTTGGGTCCAGGCCAGGTTTCTTCAGAATGGGCGTGACTGAGGCAGATTTGAGTGAAGAAGGGACCAAACCAGAACTCAATGAAGAGTGGATGATTTTGGTAATGAGAGGCGCAAGTGAGGAGCAGCAGGATTTAACCAGGATGGAGGGAAGTGGATCAAGGTGACATGTGGAAGGTTTGGATTTATGGATAATGTCAGAGATGGTTTGGACTGAGGGAAGGTCAAAACTAGAAAAAGTGGTTGTAAGAGATGGGAAGGAGGTAGTGGGGTCACCTCCAGCGACTGCAGCTCCAGTTGAAGTGAGGTGTGTATGGATATCTGTGATTTTGGAAGATTTTGGCCTTGAAGCAGATGAGCTCCAGCAGCAGGAGACCACAGTAGGGGCCACTCCTGTCAGCTAAGAACAGGAAACTGAGGCTACAATTTACACAGACTCACCAAAACTGGACAATAGGAGATGGAAAAACATTGCCTGGTCTGATGAGGCCCAATTTGAGCTGCTATATTCAGATGGTAGGCGCAGCATTTGATGTAAATTCCAGCAGGCTGCTGGTGGTATAATGATGTGGGGACTATTTTCTTTGCACATTTGCATTACTTACTACCAACATGACACAGCCTTCCTGGGTATTGTTGCTGACAATGTCCATCCCTCTATGACCACAGTGTAGCATCTTCTGATGGCTACTTCCAGCAGGATAATGCACCATGTCACAACGCTCAGATCATCTCAAAGATCTCAATCCAGTAAAGCAGCTTAGGAATATTTGGTATAGTGGAACAGGAGCTTGTCATTATGGACGTGCAGCCAACAAATCTGCAGCAACTGTGACGCTATCATGTCATTATGGAGCAAAATCTCTAAGGAATGTTTCCAACATATAGTTGATTCTATGCCACAAAGAATTAAGTCAGTTCTCAAGACAAACTCGGGTTCAACCCAGCACAAGCAAGGTGTACCTAATAAAGGGGCCAATGGGTTTATTTAAAAGAGGAAGATCATTAAATGGCAAAAAACATGGCTAAGTTTTTCACCAGTTGCTAAACTAAAAATAGTATATTTAGAAAAATATACAAGTGCTCATAATAAGTATTAATAAAATTTATAGTCACAACAATAACATTAGATAATCGCATAATAATTCCTTATATATTCAAAAACACAAGATACTGTCGCATAGCATTTGAATTACATAAACTTTAAAAATCAATTTTCTTGCTTTCTGTCTTCCTTTAATTTTATTTCTGATCTTTCTCTTCGCTCACTTCTATTTCAGGGGATCAGCAGTCTGTTCAGTTCTCTTAAGGTGGTCCGGCTTCTCCGTCTGGGTCGGGTCGCCCGTAAACTGGATCATTACATCGAGTATGGTGCGGCTGTTCTGGTGCTGCTGGTGTGTGTTTTTGGACTTGCTGCGCACTGGCTGGCTTGCATTTGGTACGTCTCTTATCTCCACCTCCTCTCTCTATAGAACATAACAGAATGTCTTTGTCGTCATTGCATGTAACGAACAGTGAAATTAGTGTGTCTTCAAAGTGTGAGTTTTTATGACTCTGTAGCATCTTCCATATCATAGTAGTGCGAACAGTTCATGAAAAGAGTGGCAGTGGAAGTTGTCAAAAAGGGGGGTAAATTAAGATAAAATATAAGAAATACCCTTTTAGGTTGTAGTATCTGTTTAGGTGCTTGATGGCTAAATTGCACAGCCAATGATAAAACTGACATGTAACTTAATTAGGAGCCAATTTATTACAACATGTTTGTTTTCAAGCATTAAAACTATGTTTTTTCTTATCTCAAGACAAGAAAAGTATTCTGGTTGTAATACAATTAATATTATTTTTTTTATTAATATGTAAATTTATGGAGCAAGGGCCTGCAGGGTCTAATCAGATTATCTATTCTGCAGGGGGCATGTTTGTTGGAAGCATTAAGTTTCCATCATGTGCCTGATTCATTATCTTTATGAGAACATTTACACAGAGTGACGCAGATATCATCACAAGTTAATGTCTTACATACATAAAAACAGGCTGAATGCATTTCATTGTTGATAATGCACACACATTTTTCATTTGCAGATGTCCTTTGTTTCCATTATATTATCCTCCATTTAAAAGGGCCACTTCTGCACATGTTCACACATTTCTAGTCACGCACAGAGGCTTGAACCAAAGTTATTACCATTGTGTGTTGTGGGTCCCGACGGTATAATCATACCTGAGTGAATGAAGCTGGTGATGCTCCAAAACCAGACAGCAATACCAGTAAAAATAGCTCCTGCGTGGTTTCTGTGGTTGCCATGGTCACATGCGGAGCCGGATCACCGACTTGTGAAAAGTTAAACCATCATCAACTGGGATGACAGCAGCAGCACCCTCTTTCTGCTTGGTGCTGACATTTTCTGCACAGCAAAAGCCACACTTGGTTGCAGCTCTTGTCACCACAACAGAGCTGTAAAAGAGAAAAAAATAATCCTACTATGCGATTAAAATACTGGGAAGTTTTACTTCTTCAGGGCTTTATTAAAAATGTTCAAATTTAACAGTCTGCTGGGTGCATGGGGAAAACTGCTTACAGTGAGACTGGATCTGTTTCTCCTGTAGTGAGCAACGGAGGAAAAATACAAATCCAAAAAGCGAAGAAAAACAACATATAAACATTGTGTCATCATATTCACATCTTACTGACTTGAAAACCTGAAAGAAACAGGTATCTTAGAGGTTTCATATAAGAATCCATCTGGTCTCCAACACAAACTTGAGGCTTTAAATTGCAGTTTTACATGAAATGTTTGAAAAACAAAGAGTGAACGTTTGTTTATCTCGCTCTAAAAATCGCCATGAATCTATTCACAAACCTTAAGTGTTTCATTTATGACTGAATACCTGCACCAACATTTCTATCAGCTTCAGCTACATGGAGCTAATACTAATGATAGCTTGCGCCATGCTAAGCTAAAACAGTGACCACAGCTAACAGAGAAACAAGAAGACTAGTGGAAAGATCCCTGCCTAACATATCATTTTAACAATGTACAGGGCATCTGGTAAAATTTGTGTTGTACATTTTTATTTATTTATTATTTTGGGGACTTTTAACATCTCTTTTGGCAAGGTTGTATTTTTGGTTGCATCTTCTTGTTAATTTTTTTTGGCTCTCTTTAATGTTAGCATTTTTTTCAAGTAATTTTTAATGTCTGAATTTTTCTTTTTCATTTTTTTTTTCTTGTATTTTGTATAGTATCTTCTTTTTGACCAGTCCTCATCTCTTTGGTCAATTAAGCCTTTCTGGAATCATCCATGTGTTTTTTGTTTTTTGGGTTTTTTTTTTCTGTCTAGGTATCTTTTGGTCATTTTGTGTCTGTTGTCACTTTTGCCCATTTTATGTCTCTTTGCATCTATTTAGTGTCTTCTTGTAGTTTTTATTTTTCTTCCTTTTTTATTGTCTTTTTATTGTCTAATGGTTCCCCTTGTGAAATATTTTTATCCCCTTGAAACCAATTTAGGTTTTTTTTTGTGGTTTTTTTCATGTATCTTGTTTCTGTAAATTTTATGGTCTCTTGTTTTCTTTGTTTGTTCTGTTTTTCCCACAGAGATTATTGTGGTGATATGGCTTTTATCTCATTGTGTGTGTTTGTGTGTGTCAATGTGCATTTTTGTGGGGATTTTATGTTCCTTTGTAGTTGCTTGTAGCTTTGTGGTCACTTTGCTTATGTCCTCTGTGTATAGTGAACATTTAACTGGCAAAACAAATGAACATTTAGCTCAAAGCACGGCTGTGTCTTCACAGAGTCATTAGCTCGCTCTTGACCTATTCTGAAACTTAAAAGCATGGAGTGAATGATGCATAAGTATTTGTGCTGAGTTCAAACATCTATGATCAGAGCCATCAGAAAGTCTCATGATCAACAATCAAAAACCTTTTTGTATATGGATGTAGTGATTTTTCCTGATCTATTTTATAGAATAAGTAGAATTAGTTCTCTTTCATGGACACCACAAAAGATTTGGAAAGGCTTTCTACCAGAGGTGTAACAATATATTGATCTACATTTGTTAAATTATCAACTGTCCAATTGCATTGATCCAAATAGAAAATATTGATAAAACATCTATAAAGCAAGCATTCATAAGAAGGAGTTGTTTAGGTATTGTTTTAATTAGCAGAATAAAATGTTGAAATTCAGAGGTGTGATGTGTTACTATACTTTGTTGGACACTTTAAATAGGAGCAAGGTTTACACGTGTTCAAATAGAAATGCATTCTTTTAGTTTTATGTGAAAATAATAAAGCTCAGTTTGAACAAATTTGGCACTATTTTTGTTAAAAGGGCAGCATGATTTTCATTTTGATTTAATTGTCTGATTAAACTCAGGAATTACATTTTATTATAGTTTAGTTGTTTTTTTTTTGTTATCAGATGTATTCAGAAGTGATTGTGTTTAATAAGCATCAGATAATGTCTGATATTGATTAATTTCTCCTGAATCTAATTGAATCAAAATTCTTTCGAGGTAGAATTTATTACTGTTGCAAAAATGTAATTATTATCCATTAAACTGATATAATTTTGAATTGTGATCAGACTTGTGATTTACACCTCTATTTCATGCTGAATGTAGATATTGACTCTATTTAAATTTTAAGATTTTTTTCTACAATAAGTAGTGAGATTTAGCATCATATATATTTATATTTATATGTAGGCAGGTAGCTGTATTCTGGCAATCTCGTGGGATTTCTTGGTTTGTCCAAGCACTTGATGGATTCTGCTTACCATACTAAAGGATACTTAATTTTTATTTCTTGTGGTGGACAATGATTGTATGACAGTAATTGGTCTTTTCTATGTTTACACTGTATCCTGAAATTGTTTAAATGAAAACAATCAATTTCGGTAGTGAGTATGTTGGTTGCCCTAGATATATTAAAATATCGTCTGCATAGCAGGGCATTTTATATTCACTATCTTTAATAAAAGTCCCCCTAATGTCTGTATGTGTTGAGCTGGTGGGTCTAAATATCATACAGTATAAAGAAAACCTCAATTTACACAATAGAATGCTGCTGACAACAATCTCAAACATACAACTCTTCAGTCTCACAAACGGTGGTCTGTCATCACATGACCAAAAATAGCCACACACCTACAGCTGTTGAATTTTTCACATTTTTTCATCATAATTGGCATCTTAATAATTTTGCATCATCATTCTGATGATGTATGATGGTGTAATGTGATGTAAATATATCACTTACTTCTGCTCTCTGTTTAACCACTATCATTTAATTGAGATGCCTTGTGTACTAAATGACTGATTATTTGCTATTCAGGTACAGCATAGGTGATTATGAGGTTATCGATGAGGAAAATAATGTGACCCGCATGGATAGTTGGCTCTACATCTTGGCTGAGACGATGGGCAAGCCATTCCATTTCAACGCCAGTTCAGGGGACTGGGAGGGTGGACCAAACAAGGACTCTGTCTACATCACTTCCTTGTACTTCACCATGACCAGCTTGACCAGCATCGGCTTTGGCAACATCGCCCCGACGACAGACGGAGAGAAAATCTTTGCAGTGGCCATGATGATGATTGGATGTGAGTGGAAGCTCTTTATTTTTCTCTTAGATTTAGCAAATACATGGCACATGGGATGTCCAGCTATGCTCTTAAAAGCCGCAGTTACTTGAATAAGTGAATTATAAATAAAGCCATCAAAGTTGAGAAAATAAAAAGCTGAGCAGCATGTCCAGAATATGCTGCTCAGTCTGATTTCATTTCACTGTCAGACCTGCTATCAGCAGTTTTTATTTAATTTATAGTATCACTGACCTCTCTCTTCAGTCATGTCTCACTGTGCAATGTATGTATCACCCCAAATGGGAACCTGCCTTTCAACTACAGAACTTTTAGACTATTAAAGTTATTTATTACACTCTTTTATTACATATGCTATACAGGATTGATGTTACAGAGAATTTCGTGGCACATGTGCAATGACAATAAAGATTATAGTCTATTCTATTATATTCTATTCTCAAACCTTTAATTATTCTGAAGACATAGATATTTATCTCTTGTAATTAAAATATTTAATTACATAAGTATGAGGTTATGAGATTAATGCTACTGTACACCACAGGGTCAATCTTTAGTTAGCAGAGAAAAAACAGAGCCATAATAAATCCATACTCATGGTTAATAAACATTCTTACAGACTCATAATTCATGCATTTGATATGCGATCCAGATGAAATATCTTTACTAAATGTTTGGCAATTCATGCTCACAGAATTGTAAATTGTGCACACAAATATTTAATGACTTCAGAGGCCATGAAAGTGTGCCAATGTGTGAATAAACCTACAGAGCTAACGCCAAAAAACTGAAGATTTAATTAAGTGTAGTTCAGAAAGCCCTCATAGTACTTCGTCTCACTGGGGTGCATGCTAATGTGCTTAGCAGTGGGAAGCCCAGAGTAGCTTGCTTTGCACAAGTTCTTCTGTCTGAAATTCATGACAGATGCTTAACTGTTTCTCAACTGACTGACTCAAATTAATGACACACATCAAAGTGCAGTGTCTCTGTCAACAGTCTGGATAAAGGCATATGCCTGTAAATCAATAAGGCTGAATTGGATGATTTACACTGGACTGAGCCTGACTAGATTTTAGTTTTATGGATGGACAAGTCAAAGTTTGATATCTTGAGTTCAAAATGTTCTTTTGATGATTGTTGTCAGATAGCAGTGTGTAACCTTCACTGTGAAGCATGGGCAGAGGGGGCGGGATCAGTGGTACTTTGGGTTGCTTTGCTGCAGGTGAAGTTTGGGAACCTGGATATCTCTGCATCTTTGTGCAAGACCTTTAGGACCTTTCACAGATCCTAACTTTGTGATGCAGCAAAGCAGTCAAACTAAATTCAAACAGGACAGGGAGAAATAGCAGCTCGCTAAATTGAAGACTAAGTTTATGACTTTAGAAGATCAAAGCTATTTGAGGAATTTATCTGTTGTCTGTGAGTGGCATGGTGGCTGTGAATCGGTGGTTAGAATAGTTTTCCTCCAGCTGGAAGGTTGGCAGTTGGATCTTCAGGCTTTCTTTATGTTAAAGTATCCTCAGGTGAGTTACTGAGCCAGAACATGTCTCTAATACACACATGTGTGTGATGGAAGAGAGAGAGTGCTGCATATTTTAGAAAAAGAAGCACTCTATGAATGTAAGTAACTGTGTGAATGGTTAAAGGTTGAAAGGTTTTAGGATTTTTGCATTTCCCAACAATATGAATACTACTACTACTGGAGTTTGCAACAGCATTCATATGATCATTATTGTTATGACTATTTTTATAGATTTATTCATTTGAATTTGACTGAGGAAAAGTCTTCATGTGGATCATATTGTAATTATTAATTGTATTTATTATCAGCAAATCGATTTAGTCACTGAAAATGAATTTTTATAGTAGTAGTTTAATCATTTTAATAGTTTAAACCCTCTTAGCTCTGGACTGAGTCATTTTAAACTTACTTTAGCTAAATTCTGATTAGATCTTAAATTAAACAAATGGTTGTTAGTAGATACAGAACAATAGTTTCCAAAGGAAATTATTCCTAATGAAACAGAGGAAACTAATATCTGGATCTTATGTTAGCAGGCTTTAACAGTCCCCAATAAGCTGTCACTGAAAAATGTAAATGACTGAGAGAAATCAGAATTACAGGCAGGTTTGAAACAGAAGATTGCTTCCCTGCTGTTACCTAAGTTACATAACAGCCTCTTGTAGGAGTAAACCTAAACTATCCATATTGGATGTAAACATATCAAACTGCACTGGAGAAAACCCAAATAAGTTTCAACTTAAAGTGTTTTTTCAGTTTCAGATTTAGAACAATGACACAACACTACAGTGCCATTTTTGTCCACCCAGTCTGCTGTGTGATGCGGTGACTTATTCAGTGTTTCTGAGGCATACAGTTGAAAAACCTCAGAAAAAAACAAAACCAACAAAAACTGAAATTTGAACAAGAAGACTTTGTATCAGATTCTGAAACTATTTCAACATTTGGTGTAATTTAAGTTTATAAATCCATAAGTGTTTACGTTTTGGTATGAATCGTGTCTTTTTAGTTTGAATAATGTCATTTAATCTACCCGTTTCTCTGGAGTTACCTGATTTAAAAAAAAAATACAGTACTGAATCCTTCCCTAACCTTTTAGGAAAACATCTAATCTGCTAAGATTTTTACAGCATTTTTTTCCACAGCTCAGTATTAATAAAATATCTTCTGCTGATGCGACTCATAAGGTGGTGTGCAGTACGAGGCCATTATGTGTGACTGCACATGGAGAGGAACACCTCTGAGCAATAACTGACGCTGCCAGATCAATTTAGCTCAGCGCTCCCTCCAATCCCTCTGCAATCACCCCTCACCTCCATTGTACTTTTGTCAGCCACAATCTCAACCCTGAAACGACCCCCCCCCACACACACACACACACACATTTCTCACTGATTTGGCTGTTGGGTTTATGAATACATTCTCAGGGGAACTGGCAAAACTCATTTGCAGACTTGTCTTTGTCTAAAATTTTCATTGTAAGAGACAAATCATCTTAAATATGTAAAAATCAGACCGCCTCGGGAGGATTCGGTTGTAGATGCAATCTTGCGGAGTCCACGGCTCTTCTCTATGAAATATGGATGCTCTGATACTGAGCTATTTTTACCAGCAGCACTGGATCGGTGCTGGCAGCAGAGGATCACAGCGTGACGAGGGATTGCGGGGTGGCATGGGGAAGAGTTGGAGGGGGTTGGGGTGGGGGGCTATACATATGTCCTGTTTCTATAGCAACTGTTGGCCGGGGGCTAGAGTTTCTGACAACTATGTTTTAACTATCTTTAAATGAGCCAGCTGTTTGATGGTGAGCAACGTGCGATGAAGTTGTGTATGGCAGCAAGCGAGGTGTGAGGAGTGATGTTGTCGACTGGCTGAAGCTTTGTTCTTCACAGATTGGTTGAGTTTCCTTTGTTACAGCATTTCCTGCTTGTCAGAAATGTGAAGATTGCCATCTGTGCTCGTTCTTGTGGTGCAGTCGTCCTCAAATATTTCATATTTGATTTAATAGGCTCAGATTTTTTAGAAACCTTCCCTGAACTCCGCTGATTTTGATTCCTGCGGATGTGCAACCAAACAGTGTTAAAGCAGTAAGGAGTCTCATAGCAGCTTGCTGCTTGATAATGTGGCTCCACAGCTGAGTGATGTAATGAAAGGATGAAAGTTGTGGTTTATCTTCCCCTCTTGAGGAGCTTTTGAGCACTTTTTAATTAGTATTATTCCCCTTGCAGTTTTCCAAAACTTTGATTGTGCACCTTGAAATAAACAAACATGCACAAGTGCACGCACAGGTTACTGTCACCATCTGAAGATAATTGAAATGTTTGGCTGGCATGTTTCCTCTCTGTCCCTTCTAGCAGGGCTAATTAGGGCTCTGGTGCCAAGAGAGCACTGCTCACACAGAGCAGACATCTGATGGCTTTGATCCACACACATGCGCCAGCTGTTGCACCAGTTCAACCACCTTAGAAGTGCAGCTCTGCTCTGTCTGTTGCTTTTCATGTAATTCTTCACACAAGACAAAAAGAATTCCTTTTTAATATCAATCTCAAAATGTTGCCTTAACTGTACTTTTTCTTTTTTCTTGACAGGAATTTAGATGAATATATTTAGTTGCAGTTGTGATAAACGATGCCTAATTTTCCAAGTGATTTAATCAAAGCATTAACTGCATAAAACAATATTAAATCTGAGGCAGTATGTGGTGTTATACATCGTGTAATGAGTATATAAATATAAAGACCTTGATATTATTGGTCAGGCAGATTTCTAACAAGCCAATTGTTACTTTGCAGAATTGAAAGAAACTTCCAGAACAGCAACCGTCAGGCCATCACGGTAGAATGGTCAGACAAAAAACATTCCTCATTAATGGAAATTTGCCAAAAGGAAAAAGCCAAATTGTCTGATTTGATTAACCAGACTGATGGGACTGCTTGTTAACTCATTAATACCATCCCTGCAGTCAAACACGGAGATGCACACATATTTTGTTTTGGAAAGCTTGTCAGCAAAGAGAAGAGGATGGTCACCTGAAACTAATGGAGCAGTACTGACTCAAAATTTTCTCAGAGTGCTCAGAATTGATGTTGTGTTGCATTTCAACAACCTATCGACTGGGAGCATGCAGTCAATGAAACACAGGAGCAGCTTAAGGAGAAAGTCTTAAATCATTGTAAAAAAAATCTTTTGCACAACTTTTCCTACACACACGCTTGTATTTGTGAAAAAAACGTGCACATCTCATGCATTCTTGTTTTTATAATATTGTTTCATTTTAACCTGTGGGTGCTACAAATAAATGCAGCTATTTGCAATGGTTGTGTGCCATAATGACGTCATTAGACGAACTTGCAACTTCAGACAGAAAATCACTGCTTTAGGTTTTAGAGCACCGTTCCTAAGCTGTGTGGATCTGATGTTGTTTGTGTGAGCCGATACGCTTCAGACTGTAATCCAATTACTCTTATCTCCCTGGGTATTTCGCTTTGAATTTACTGAGTCAATCTCTCTGTTCTCTTTCTTTTGCAGAGGTTTTCATGCTTTTTGTAATTTCCGAAGTGAGTCTTTAAATTAAAGCAGATTTTATTTCTTCTACCTAACTTTACATTTGGTTAAAAATGTGCTTTTCTTTGCTTTTATTTTCATTGTTGCATCTGCAAACAGTTTTTATATGCAAGTAACTAATTTAAAAAAGTGCCTCCATTCATTAGAATGGAACTTTAGCTCATGCATTTATAAAAGAGAAATGTAAGCATGGCTTTATAAATCTAGATTGGTCAATACTCATTTAACCAAATTTAGCATCTCTAAAGAGACTCAAAAATGCCAGTGCACTGATAATTCCACTGACTTTAGAAACAGGTTATGCAGGTTTCTCTATAGAAATAGAGAAACCTGTATAAAAAAGAGGCTTCTACTGATGCAAAGCTGGTCTAAACACATACAAAATGTAGGGGTTTTTGATCATCTACAACCAGACTGCCTCGGGAGGTTCAGGAGGTGATGGCATATTTTAAAGCCCTATAACACATTTAAGGACCAGACAGTGAATTACATAGTTTTGAAAGGATGATTTTTGTTTGTATTTATAAAAATTTTCAACATCCAGTCCATGCAAACATATATAACCTTCATATCTATCCCTCAAAAGCAAATGGCATAAAAGATTTATTCGTCATCTTCAAGGGGGTTTGTCTGTGGGGTATGGGATTAGTGGTTGGGTAGGAGGGTGGGGGTGCTTTTGTGTGCTTTACCTGTGTGAGTGTGCGAGAGACAATAATTGGATGTGTTTTTGTTTTTAATTTGGTGGTGATATGCTTGGGTATGTGAAGTCTAATTTTTAATTTTGTTTTCTTGTTGATATTTAGTTGTTATTGTTGTGTAAAGCACTTTGTTCTGCTCTTATGTATAAAAAGTGCTATATAAATAAAATTTTGATTGATTTTAAAGACCATACAACTTACTTTCTTTTCCCCCCCTCAGCTCTCCTTTACGCCACCATCTTTGGTAACGTTACAACCATCTTCCAGCAAATGTACGCCAACACAAATCGCTATCACGAGATGCTCAACAGCGTCCGAGATTTTCTCAAGCTTTATCAGGTGCCCAAAGGCTTGAGTGAGAGAGTTATGGACTACATTGCCTCCACCTGGTCCATGTCACGGGGTATAGACACTGAAAAGGTATGTCAGTATGTGATTACTGTTTGCTGGTATGTTGTCATCTCCATTAGAAACGGATGGAGTTTTGTTATACGTACAACAGTCTACTTAAACAGCTTTCTCTCTGAAGTTACCACACTCCAGATGAGATGAAAGGAATAAACCTTGTACACTCTGTTGGTTTTACCCCTCAGTGTTTGTACAAACAAACCAAACATAATGTGTTAATAAGGCAGTTGTGGACATCAATTTAGTTTTCTGTCAGTAAAGATGGTCCGTTTCCGGCCTTCTTGAACTTTGAACAGGGAAGAATGAAAATGGATTTTAAAGAATTTTGAACCATTCCTGTAAAAATGTAGCTATAAAGATCAATTCAGCTTGTTTGTTGGGCTGCTTGTTGTTGAAAGCATCACAGTGAATGTCGATATAAGTTGCAAATATTAAGATATTTCAGTCAGACAACTCATATGTGAATGTTTATGAAGAAGATATGATTGAAGTTTGGCATTTAGGCTTTGACTCCATCTATCCTATGTTTTGTCTATTTATTACTGGAATGATGAGGGAAATATTAACCCAGAGCTGAGAGCAGAGAGTACAGTCTGAACTAGACTGCCCAGATTTGAGGAGTATGTTTGATGAGGGGCATGTAGAGTGTGAGGCAGATTATGTGGGAAGCAGCAGATCTGTTCAAACACAACTATACAACAGAAGAATAATGTGAATATATTACTGAATGTAATAGTTTTGTTCTTGGCTTTCCTTTGGTTTTGAAGACCCTTCAAAGCCATACTACTAAACTTCGTCAGATTTTCTCAATGAGGCGCCCTTAATGATGATTGACAGTGATAATGATAATTTAGCATTCATTTTGCCTCCTACCTGTACTCTGAGCTCTTTTCAGCAAATGCAGTAGTCTGTCACTTTCTCTCTTTCTTGTCCTCTCTTCCTCCAGTAATGTCCTCTTATGTTTCTTTGCTGAATCAACCATGGTGCATGTTCAAAGCAGCCAGTGTGTTGCTGTCTAGATGCTGGCGTGTGACGCAGTGGTGTAAAGCAATAATGTGCTGTTAAGTGACACAACGTCCTGGAAAAAAACATTATAAGGATCAATGATGTGGTTAAAAGGTGGTTCTTAAAGGGAAAATTATAATGTTTCACTCAGTCAATATAAACCAGAGATGGGCATCTCTGGTCCTTGAGGGTCACTGTCCTGCAGGTTTTAGATGCTTCCCTTCTTCAGCATAGCTTGTTGTGAAGTTCTGCACAAAGACCCATTAATATATATGAGATGTGTAGAGATAGGGAAGGATTTTAAGCCTGCAAGGACGGTGGCCCTCAAGGACCTGAGTTGCCCACCCATTCCTGTTCTAAACAGTAATTGCTGTTGGGAAGAATACTGTTCTATGATGCCGTAGAGCTGAAGAAGCCTCTGTCTGATCACACATTGTTGTTTAATCACTGTGATATGTAGAGCCTGTACAGTGTTGTCCTTTATGTTTAGCAGCTTCTTTCTACAATCAGCTTTTAGGGGCTTCCTGGCACAGTGGCTAATTTCTTTATTGGTTCGTTCAGTTTCTGTTAGTTACTGGTCCTGATGCTGCAGCCCTAACAGGCTGCAAAGCAAACTGCACTCTTTACCACAAACCTGTGAATGATATGAAGCATCTTGTCACAAATGTTGAATGACATAATTCTCAAGTCATATAGACTGCTGTGTCAACACATTTTCATTCTCAAATTGTGACATATTGCTGCTTGGTCATCTATTGAGTCAGTTTTAAAAGGACAGGGAATTGCCAGCAAAACTTTAGCAGCAGTGAGTGATGGACTGGCTGCACCAAGAGGAAAAGACGACAGGAAAATGTCCTTCTATAGTGCTGAGTTATCAAAACTAACACAGGCCACAAAAAGAGGTCAGAGGGGAGGAGAGGGATCTAGACTCATCCTTGACACAGCTGTTTTTTTACTTTCTTTTTTGTCTGTATTTATTTTGACTTCTTTAATTACCGAACTTCAATACATATTAACTGTGCCTCATTAGGGTTAGGCAATCAAACTAAGGAAAACTTAATAGTTAGACATTAAAATACACAATACCATACATTTACTGAAAGCATAACTAGCATTAAAAATCCTGCATGTCCTAAAATGACACTGTACCCTAGACCAATGCAACAGGCTCCACATAGTCTATTGGTTGCTTAAATAAACTCCCAGGTATCCGTACACCACAGTAACCTTGAGTTATCTTTCTGAATTCAGATGATGCTGAAATTATATGAGCATTAGAAAATTAAGCATTTAAACCTGAAAGCAGATAGATTGAACAGGTGCCACTCTGCTGATATGAAGCCAAAAAGCATTCATTTCACTGCAGTTAATTAAAATCCACTTGTCCAAAGTCCAATCATTTTATTATTCTACTTTAAGTTAGAAGCGTAACAGCTAATAACAGGGATTGTACTGCCAGCAGAATCTGTGCACCATGATGGCTCACCTTTAATCAAAATCAATCCCATTTAAGCTTGCATTGCATCTATGTGTTATTTATTTATCTGGCTGGAGGCCACACTGAAGGGTCTAAAAATGGCACATAATCCCTCTCTGCTTGGCATTCATCTTCAAAGAGGTTTGTTTTAAAGGCAGAGCCCTGAACAGCCTGGTATCCTGTAGATGAGGTGTACCAAAGCAAAATGCAGCCACTCAGTCATGAGATGGCGACTGGACTCTGAGCTGGCAGTTGCCGTCATGTGTGGTTCATGCTGGAAGTATTAATCTTGATTTAGCAACATGTTATCTGCAGAAATGTGCTGGTTTTTTCTGAGACAGCTAATTAATGTTTTTAGAACAGTAGCAGAAACTTTGTGGCAGCTACTATAAAAATTAATTGGAGACTTTACAGCGTGTTTGTTTAATAAGCTCCCTCAGCTCTACTTAACAGAACATGGGCCTGTTGTTTATCTGAGATTAGACTGAAATCAGCCTGAGTAACCACTGCTGATAGAAAAATAGAACTAGTGTTTAACAGCTCCCTAACATTTCCTGCTGGCTGCAACATGAGATATCCAGCAGTTAAACATTTCGACTGATTTCTTGTTTGTGACTTTTAAAAAGTTCAGTGAAGATAATATTAAATTTCCCCTATAATTTTCATGTAAGCCGTTCCAGTGCAAAGCCTACCAAGGAAACTAATGACTCTAGTTTGTTGACATGATGGACATTAATAATAATAATAAAAAAAAGAAATTCTGTATCATACAAATAATGTTTTCCAGAATATGAGGTGTTTGTGCCATTGATTTTTAAAATGAGTTTATAGGTTCTAATTAAAATCACAGAATCGATTATTTTTATTATATTTAAGTACAGTTGTTTTTTTTTAAGTTTTAAAAACTGTGCAGTATAGATTTAATATATTCAGTGCCCATCAGTTTAACTATTTTTATGATGTTTTAGTGAATTGTGATAAATTTGTAAATGTATTATAATTTTATGTGAAATGACATAATTTTTTAAAAAACTGAAATTTTATGTATTTTCACAAAAGTTTTTCATGCTATTTTACTTTAGACGTGTAAATTTGCCATCTATTTCCATAATCTTATTGGTACTTGCCTGTATTTGAAAAATACAGGAAAAACTCAGCAAAAATTTTATATTGCAGATATATTTTTTATGGTGTAATTCAGCATGTACAGGAACAATGCTAATGATGTAATTACTGATAACTGTGTATCCTGAAAACTATGTAAGAGCTGACATTTCTGTGTGATGAGAGAGAAACGATTCTATGAACGAGTACTGACAGCAATATTAAAGCATGCCATGATGGGTACTCAGCTTTATACAATGCAAAAATACAATTTGTTTGGCTCATTTAAGAACGCTTTATATTAAAAACCCAGCCATGTAAATTTTAACAGCTACATATAAATTCATTTTAAACTTGCATGAGAACAGAGAAATAAGCAGCTGTCTTCCCCTTATTAGTGAGAAAGCTAGCAGTCTGTAAAATGTACACTGTACATTGTCATGTAGCAGGAGGACATCATGTATCAACAACATCATCATGCAGCATCATGGAGCCACTGAATGTCATTATGTAGCAGGAATGCGAGCAGATGCTTTACACGTACGTCCTGCATCTTCATGTAAGCGAAGGGAAATGTAGCCATAGGACAACATTTTAGCCTTTTCTTTTTGTAAAACTGCAGTTTAGTTTTTCTTTGCTGTGAACCAAGTAAGTTATTGTGCAGTCTCTCATGAGAACAAGCTATAGCAGGTCTAAGTGGCCAGAGAAAGTGTAGTGGCGTGTGCACTGTGCTCACAGGTATATGACATATAGCCACCCCTAAGTGGGGCAATTTATTTGATACCTAGCTAAATGTAGCTACAGATGCCAACAAAGACTGCAGCTCATGCTACAGACGTGTTTTTTTAATGCAGTATGCAGTCATGTAGTGGTACCAAATCTCTGGGGAATGCCCCCTTACAAAGTATTGGTTTTGGTTTAAGATTTTGTTGGATCTCTGTCTGTTCCTTAGTTGCTGTTCTGGTTTCCTGTTTTATTTTTGTAGGGTTCTTCCTTGGTTCATTTCCTGTTTGCCACAGATGGTTTCTGTTACCTGATTACACCACCTGCTCCTCGCCTTGTCATTAGTATATATATACCCCTTGGTTTCTGTTATTCTTTGCCAGATCTTTGTCATTATCTTTGTCTTTCCCAGTGTCATCTTTGTGATCCTTGTTAGTTTTAGTCTGCTTCTCAGTTTTGGTTTCCTAGTCTTGATTTACTTATGTAGTCATCCTGCCTGTGCAGCACCTTTTGTTTTTTCATACAACTGTCAATTCCCACATCCTCCTGCCTTTTCACTTTGCATTTGAGTCCACACCCACTACTGCACCCTCACATTTTGTCTTATAATACAACATAAAAGCTTCAATATCTTTATTAAGACACTACTGTGTCACTGCAAAAAAGATCAATGTGCACACAAGGCAACACAAGAAGCCATCTGTTTAATCATTTTTAAAATCAGTGAACCTGCAGCCTGCTACTGTCAGGTCAGAACCACTAAATCAAATAACTAACCTCTCTTTGTAATGAGGATGCATTCACATTTCATTATTTGATGACAATCCAAGGTTAAATATTATGATTTACAGCTACCAGTGATGGGTATCAGATGAGGATTTTCCACCAGCCTTCCTCTCTAACATTCACCTCTTCTCTTTTCTCTTGTTCACTTTCAAATTTTTTTCCAGGTGTTGCAGATTTGCCCAAAGGACATGAGAGCAGATATCTGTGTTCATCTGAACCGCAAGGTTTTCAAAGAGCATCCAGCTTTTCGGTTGGCGAGCGATGGCTGCCTCAGAGCTCTGGCCATGGAGTTTCAGACAATCCACTGTGCTCCCGGTGACTTGATCTACCACGCCGGTGAAAGTGTGGACAGCCTTTGTTTTGTTGTGTCCGGATCCCTGGAGGTCATTCAGGATGATGAGGTGGTGGCCATTTTAGGTGAGTTCAGCACTTTTGAGGAACTCCTTATTTTCTCTTTCATCAAGTGATGGGTTTAAATAGCTTAGAGTAATGCTTTAATTAAAAATTTTTCACTTTAGTTGCAACTTCCTGTAACATATAACAGTAGTAGCTTTATAATCATTTTGAAACGGAGTGAAATGAAATCTGTTTACCCGTTTGGTTTTTGTGTTGCATCAGAAGAAGAGGATACAAAATTATATTTATGGCTTCTAGTGAAGGAATTCAAACTTTAATTGCTTAACCACATGATAAAGTCCAGAAAGGACTTTTCAGACCTTTTGAAAACATTTTTACAAACAATTCTTGATTCATATTTTAACCAAAAGTACATAATATATAAATAGTGATAGAACTTAACCAGTTTAAGGATGTAAGGCTGCCTGTTCACCCAACTAACCTAAATCTGCTGAAATGTTTTATAATAAAGAGTTTAAGGTGTCTTAAACCATGACACAGAGACAAAGATCTTAGTAGCAGCTCTGCAGATATACATTTTTATAAATAGTCAAAAACTGGTTTACAGCAGCAAAGATACAGTTTGGTGAAAGTGGCCTCTAGGACTGTTTGAGCATAAGTGTTTTGCAGCACAGCAACAACAACAAAAAATGAAAAACTCTTTTCTTACTTTCTTCTTTCTGTACTGCAGTACTCTGCAAAGTGTTTCTGACTGCAGTGAAAGCTGAGCTGCTTGTGGATCTTTTTCTGCTGACAAATGGATTCAAGATTTGGGCAAAAATTTGTTTAACACTGTGTGATACACAATCCCCTCAGCTACACTTTGTATACACTCTGGGATTTCCAGCTTTGACTGAATCCTATCCAGTTCGCTCCCTGCTTCTGAAAGTGCACTATAATATTTTAAAAAGATTTAGTTTTCTGTAATTAAAAACCACCATGTCCATCCCCACATATGTTACACTGAGAAGTATAGAAGTAAATACCTACAAAAGGGTATGGATGGATGAATAATGTTGCTGAGTGATGTAGAGGAGGCATGGACTGGATAAAACTGAGGAGAGGATGCTCCAAACTGGCTGGAGAAGAGCTGAAAGATGTTGCTGGGAATGGGTCACTGCATTCTGCTAGTTGGCCCTGTCGTGACTGCTGGTACTTGACAATGAGAGCTGTATTCATTAGTCAAATAATATAACCACAAAGTAGTTGAATGTATTTATTTTTCCTGTATATTTGTCCTTGTAAGTGAGGATTTAGGAAGGCTCAGAAATGCTATATAATCCGAGAGGAGCGTGTTTTTCTCTGGCAGCAGCGACTGTGGTGGACCATGGAGCAGAGGAAGGGAAAAGGTGGTTCGGGGAAGGTTCTCCGAAGGTTAGTTGAACATTCGTGGTTTGCTTAGAAAAGTTTTCATCCCAACTATTCAGGCAACATTCTCTGAGTAACATAGCCAACTTTACCAGAACTTCAGCCAGTTCCTTTGCTAGTTGTGCACGTCTGCAGGTAACAGCCTCTCAGTGGCATGGCTCAGTGGGTAGAGTGGTCTTCCTGTAACCCAAAGGTCGCCGGTTCGATCCCGGCCCAGAGAGTCCATGTCTAGGTGTCCCTGAGCAAGACACCGAACCCCTAATTGCTCCTGATGGGTTGTGGTTGAGCACCTTGCATGGCAGCTTCCGCCATCAGTGCGTGAATGTGTGTGTGAATGGGTGGATGTGACATACATGTAAAGCATAAAAGCGCTATATAAGTACAGACCATTTACCATTTAGTTACTGCATCCACACCAAACAGTACTTCAGTGACTGTGTGATTGTCAGCTGAGAGCAACAGGCTGAAGATCATGTACAATCTGCTGTGATTCCACCTGCTTAAAACCTCCATCTCCATCCCGAGGCTACAAGCAGCAGAACCAGGCAGAGCCAGGCTGGGCTGCATGGTCTTCCCTGGATTTGGAGCCCCTGACCCCCGAAGACACGCCCCCTATTTACACGATGAGGCTGCAGTGTATACATAAATGTTAAAAGGAAACACAGAAACAAATACAATTTGAAAACATAGAGGAAGAAAATGCAAGATTGGATATAATAAGAACATAAATATGACTGAATAAAACAAAAAGAAAAATGGAAAGTATGTAAAAAATAGAGAAGTAAAATAGAGTATTAATACATAGTTAAATTAAAACAGTTGAAAATGACAATAGAAATGTAAATTTATCTGATATTTTATAGATTTCTTAATGGGAAAAATTATTTCTTAAAAATTTTTTGTATAAATTTTTGGCATATCAATTTATTTTAGACATTACATGGTAATAAATGGTAAAAATCCCCCCAAAAGATTTTTATTTTTTTGTTACATTTTGTTAAAGGGCCAAATAAAAAACCATATTAAAATACATTGGACTTTTCTTACCATTTTTTCATGGGTCGGGCCTTAAAGAGTTAATTTAAGCTTTTTCAGTCCTCCATAACAGGATGGATTTGGGATTTGGTAACCTGTAACTCCAAATGAATAAAAGTCTATCACATTTGAAGTCATTTTCATAAACTTCTTGCATGCATTCGCGTCTAATTACAAAAGAATATCTCCTCACAACAGTCATACCTCAGATTTATGTATCACATTTCATGGGCCTGAGATCAGTGAGTAAACAAGATATTACTTGACTTCATGAAACTGAGCACAATATGAAGTACAGTGATTCACGGCCATGATTAATAAGGATCCAGCTGCCTTTCAGCTGCAGCTAGATCTGATCTTATTAATTAGAATTATAGAAACAAACAATTATAGGAAGAAAAGAACATTTTTAAAACTCACTATTGATTCTAACGATTTAATTTGTGAACAATGGATTTGAGGCACATTGGCTCCTTTTCAACAATGGCCTTCTATCAGTTCCTTTTTGGATAAATTGTTACAGAGTTAGCTCGATACCATTGACCTGGATGGAGAAGCTAATGGAGCCGGAGGATGTGTAGGGGCAGCTATGAATCACATTCTCATTAAGTTAATGGCATTGTAAACAGAAACAGCAGGTACAAAAATAAATGAAAAAAAATCTGCAAACAAAAAAGATCTTTTGTATAAATACGAGCTGTTCTGTGGATCATTCTGATTAAAACGATGCTTTGATTAATGCTTTTGCTGTGTGTATTGTGATAGACTGCATAATGTTCAAGGTGCCATCCAGTGGTGTGTTTGCAGTCATGTAAAACCACATAAACATCATCTTTGTTATTTAGCCAGACATTGTGTTGATATAATTGTTGATCCCTTTGAGACATAGCTCTTGATGGTTTTCATTTCACATATGGTCATGTTGAGCCTTTTAACTCAAAATAGCACAGAACATGAGTCACAGACAGACAGCTTGCTGATCAAATGTATGCACGATTTTGATTTAAGTTACTTATAACTACAAAGTGAACAGTTTTTACACAAAGCACTCAAAAGCTATCATTTTAGTTTTATTAATGGGTTATTAATCTTTTTTATTATTAATTAGCTGACAGCATTTACAAGTTTTTAATTTGGTTTACGGTCACGCTGTGTTTTTAAACAGAAGCTAATCAGAACCCAGGCTTATCCAATATTAGCAACATATTATTAGCTTTTTGATAACATAGTCAAGCTGAAGAGTCAACAGTGTTTAAGCAGAGTTGAGGAGCAGCAGCTGCAGCCAGGAAACAAATGTAGACTGAGGTGGGGCTAATTTTCATATTCATTAATCTATGCATGTTAGATTAGGCAAAGGTGTAGAGCTACATCTAGGCCTTTTTATAACATGAAGGGATTATTTCCGTATATATTTCTGATATGCAGAATTTTAAGGGGTTTAACAACTGCCTGGAAAATGTCTCATCAATAAGCTAATAATTTAATGATAACAGTTTATTTAATATGTTTTTAATACGTTAATATGTGTCAGACTGAAGGAGGATTTCTCATAACCTGGCAAGCAAAAGCATTATTATTATTTTCTTAATGAAGCATTGGTAACTGTAAAATAAAATCAAATAAAAACAAGTATCGAGTCACTTTTCATTGACTGACCAAACAAAAACATAAAGTTTTTATTAATAAATGATCTCTGATGGATCTCCAGAAATATAGATTGCAAAATTTAGTAGAAGAAACACGTTTTATTACATTTTGTAGACAAGTGAAGGGTAAGAAAACCTATTAGCTAAGACATACTGGCTTTAAAGAAGTTGACAAAAAAACATTGAATTTATTAATAGATATATTAATATCTGTATACATTTGATGTTAAAATGGTTACTTTTACTTATAATTTAACACTGTATTCAGTTTTTGAGTTTATATTTTAGTATAATGATGTTATAAAATACAATATAACAACAAATAAGGTTTTATATATGTACTAACATTTTATACACATAAAGTTTTACAGTGCTGTTGTATGACAAAGAGGAAAACTTGTGTTGGATTCAGAAAAAGTTTACTAAAAAAAGTCCTGGCAAACAACTTAGTTGTTAAAAAAGATTTATAAAGGCAGTTATGCAACAATTTTAAGGAATCTTTCCCACCTCTACTCAGACAGGCCATCAGAGCATGGTAACCCAAAATGTGCTCGTCTGAAAGATTTATAAGATTTGTTAAGCACTTGTGAATTATTTATAAACTATTACTGAAGCTGGTTTTACAAGCCCTTTTATGGAGGAATCACCGGTTAAAAATTGTGTCCTCTCTCTGCAGGTAAGGGAGACGTATTTGGGGATGTTTTCTGGAAGGAGGTCACTCTGGCACAGGCCTGCGCCAACGTCAGAGCGTTGACCTACTGCGACTTGCACGTCATTAAACGTGATGCTCTGCAGAAGGTGCTGGAGTTCTACACGGCATTTTCTAACCACTTCTCCAGAAACCTGCTGCTCACGTACAACCTGCGAAAGAGGGTGAGTTTATCATCAGATTGCAATAAAAAGAAATATTGCATTCTGCTCAGATTTGGGCTTTACGCTGCAGTTTTAGTTTTTCTTATTTTAAGTCTAGATTGTGTCAAACATTTGCATTACAAATACTGAGATATAAAAATATACACTAAGTCAAAAGTTTGGACACACTTTTCCATTCAATCTAATGGAAAACACAATGTTTGTCCTCAGCATTTAACAACATTACTAATTGCAGCTTTTAAAGATTTAAAGCTGAATCAAAATTTTTCTAAAATGAAAGCTAAAAATTGCAGCCTTTAAAGGAAGGATTTATTGAACTGTAGCCTGAGGCTCCATCAGTATTAGCTAAATGGATTATGTTAGTACTGGACAGTTAATTAACTAAATGAATCACCACTGTCACTTTCAAATGGAGCCAGATTTTTTTTCAAATGGACAGTCAGCCTAACTTTAAAAGTCTAGAGCTGCTTTCACTTGACTGTAACATCAACAATAAATGAAAGTGTATCTCAGTAACAAACACCAGTTGCTCTCAGTTAAAATGTGCTTGCAATCACTAACACGGTTGATATGTTTCCTCTTGGATAAGTTCCAGTGTATGTAATTCAACTCTGAAAGAGTATTATTATAGAAAGAGTTGTTGAAAAGAAGCCATGTTTGGGCACATGTGAAACGGAATAGAACAAAGCTGCAAGTGCAAATCCATAATCTATTTGTAACCCATTCAGATCAGATGCAACATAAGCATGTTTGTAATTTTTCACCCATACAATCTCAGTGTCCTATTACCTTTTTAAATATACATTTGCTGCAAACCCCTCATGCAGGTGATTAAATATAGCTGGGAAATTTAGGAACTCTGTCACTAATGAAACCCACAGTACTGTGATATAAATACAGTATAATAATATAGTAATTTGGTTAAAAGGTGCACCTTGCACATTGATTTTTGATCATTGATCTTATCTTATCTTATCTTATCTTATCTTATCTTATCTTATCTTATCTTATCTTATGCCCTGGCCAGCTATGCTGCCTGAGCTCATCCATGTGAACACTTGATAATAAAACAGTCCTGTTACATAGTCACCATATTTTAAAGCCATTCTTATATCCTTCTCTTAGAAGTGAGCAGCTGTGATGAACAACACAAGTGTAGCTACCAATCATTACCTCATTTATACGGTTAGTCTGCCCAAGAGAGCCCAAGTGCAAGATTGCATTGCCTGCATATAAAGAGACAATCTCAAGTCAAGATTCACCAGGGCCTCATGCTTCCTGAATGTCTACAGCCGGGAAATCCAGAGATGGATTGAATGAGTAGCCAAATGCTTTCTTTAACAGCAACTCTTGAGATTGTATTTTTAAATGGAAAAGCACAGCAGACAATACAACCTGCACTTCTTCCATTCAAGCGATCCAAGCGTGGGAATGTAATACTGTATGTAATAACAGAAACTGTCTTCCTTTTCAGAGATGATTTATGACTTTTCATTTATTATTTTATTGTCATGCGTGGTCACAAGTAAATTTATTTTATTTCTTATTAGGGATATTGGACCAGCTCTATGACAACCCCATATGCTACCCTTGTTTTCTTGTTTATCTAATGTATGTTTGACAAGGAAAAACACTTAAGCATTGTACAAAGTACGGCTGTGTGCTCCTCTTTAATTAAATAGAAATACATAAAAAATAAGCTTATTTGGTTCCTTGCACAGTGCTTTTATGAAAAACAGGGCTGAAATTAAAAATCTGCCACTATCATCTTAATGAAAATAATTTGCTTGATACACTATCAGTCAAAAGTTTGGACACAATGTTCCATTAGAAAACGTGTCCAAACTTTTGACTGGTAGTGTATGTGAAAACATTTACAGGAATGAAATGCCAAAACGAGGTTTGTTTTAGATAATATTTTAGATATTAGACAGTTGTTACAGAATTAATTAGTTAACTAATGAATAAAATGAGAGGATAGATTCCTGAACATAAAACTACAGTCAGCTAACCAATTAGCTTAGCCTTGGATACAGACTAAGAACAATATAATACACATATAATATGTAAGTTGCTGCAGGTTCAAATATTTGCTGTTAATCATTTTTTTATGGATACAATAAACTGTCACATCCTAGTGGTTAAGTTTAAATGATAAAGAAAATAAGATTACAATAAAAATAATAAAAATATCAAGGGCAGCCATGTATATAACGTCTCCCTTGGTAGAGTAAATCTTTCAAGCAAAATATGGCACACAGACCACCGTTCTGTATGTTAGGACGCTGGACAGGACAGGGTAAAAAAGAAAAAAAAAAAAAGTTTAAATGATGGTGTTAGACTGATTTTGTTATTTTTGCACAACTAATCTTCATGCTAGCATTAGCGACTAGATCTTAGTCTAGCATTGTAACTTCTGCGGTGATGTGGCACCTTTATTTTATTAAAAACTATTACAAAAAATGATTACATTATGAAATGAAATGAAATGAAAAATACTTTATTAATCCCAAAGGGAAATTCAATATTGTAGTAGTAGTAATTTTTTTTTTTTTTTTTTTTTTTTTTTTTTTTTTTTTTTAGTAAAGTAAAACAATCACATTAATTAATTAAGGGCTTTGTTCTTCAGCCTGATAGCTGCTGGAAGGAAGGATCTTCTGTATCTCTCTGTCTTGCATTGGACTTGAACAAGCCTCCCACTGAACACACTCTGTTGTTTCGTCACGGCGTTGTGTAGAGGGTGTGAAGGATCTTCCATTATCTTCGTCAGCTTGTACAGAATTCTTTTTTTGATGATCAACTCCAGCGGCTCCAGAGTTACTCCAAGCACAGAACCGGCTTTCTTGATCAGTTTGTTAATTCTTTTCAAGTCTCTGGTTCTGATGCCGCTGCCCCAGCAGATTGCTGCAAAGCTGATTGCACTTTCAACAACAGACCTGTAGAACATTTGCAACATTTTGGTGCAGACGTTAAAAGATCTCAGCTTCCTTAAGAAGTAGAGTCTGCTCTGACCTTTCTTGTAAATGTACTCAGTGTTGCTTTTCCACTCAAGTCTGTTTTCCAGCTGAACTCCAAGGTACTTGTATTCCTCCACCACCTCCACCTCCTCTCCCATGATGGAAACACTTCTATGTGTGTTCTTGTTCCTCCTGAAGTCAACAATCATCTCCTTTGTTTTCTTGGTATTCAAGATGAGATGATTGTCACCGCACCATTTCACAAACTGACCGACCAGTTCTCTGTACTCTGCTTCTTGTCCATCACTGATACACCCAACAACTGCTGAGTCATCAGAGTATTTCTGCAGATGACAGAACTCAGAGTTGTACTGGAAGTCTGAGGTGTACAGCGTGAATAGAAATGGTGAAAGTACAGTCCCTTGTGGTGTTCCAGTGCAGCTGACCACCATTTCAGACACACAACCTTTCAGTCTCACAAACTGTGGTCTGTTTGTGAGGTAGTCGTAAATCCAGGTGGTTGTGGAGGGATCCACCTGGAATTTCTGCAGCTTCTCACACAGCAGAGCAGGCTGAATCATATTAAAAGCACTTGAGAAATCAAAGAACATGACCCTCAAAGTGCTGCCTGACTGGTCCAGATGAGAGTGGGCTCTCTGAAGCAGGTATATGATTGCATCTTCAACCCCAAGCCCATTACGGTATGCAAACTGTAATGGGTCCTGAAAGGTGTTCACCTGCTTGCTGAGGTGAGCCAGTAAGAGTCTCTCCAGGACTTTCATGACGTGAGATGTCAGGGCGACTGGTCTGTAGTCTTTTGGTTCAGCTGGTTGTGGTTTTTTAGGCACTGGAACAAGGCAGGATGTTTTCCACAGCACCGGGATTCTTTTCTGGCTCAGGCTGGTGTTGAACAGGTGCTGGAGAATCGGACATAGCTGTTTTGAGCAGGTCTTGAGAACTCTGGGACTGACACCATCTGGACCTGCAGCCTTGTTCTGGTTCAGTTTCACCAGTTGTTGCATGACTTGGTTACAGGAGACAGACAGAGTGGAGGTGGAGGCAGAGGAGGTTTCAGGAAGTCCTGATGTGGAGGGAGATGAGGTTGTGTCCAGGTCCTTGACTGAGCTGCAGGGTGACAGAGTGGAGGTGTGACAGGAAAGCTGTGGGCTCATGGAGGGTGTGTGGCTAGTTGGGGTTGAAGCAGGAGGTGAGCTAAACCTATTGAAGAACATGTTCAGTTCATTCGCTCTGTCCAGACCTCCATCAGTCTGATCCTCCTTTATCCCGAAGCCAGTGATCTTCTTCATTCCTGACCACACATCCCTCACATTGTTTTTCTGAAGCTTACTTTCCAACTTCTTCCTGTAGTCCTCCTTGCACTTCTTCATTTGTGTTTTAAGTTGTTTTTGTGTGGACTTCAATAACTCCCTGTCTCCATCCCTAAAAGCTTTCTTTTTGATGTTCAGCAGCTTTTTCAGGTCACTGGTGATCCAGGGTTTGTTATTGGGGAAGCACCTCACTGTTCTTGTTGGAACGGTGCTGTCCACACAGAAGTTAATATAATCTGTCACACACTCAGTCAAGGCATTGATGTCATCTCCATGAGGTTCACATAGGACGTTCCAGTCTGTAGCCTCGAAGCATCCTCTCAGAGCATCTTCAGCTTCATTAGACCAGGTTCTAATAGCCTTTCTAATGACTGGTTGTTGCTGAACGATGGGCTTGTAGGAGGAGGAGAGAAGAACTAGGTTATGGTCTGATCTTCCTAAAGGTGGCAGGGCAAAGGAGCTGTATGCATTTTTAATATTTGCATAAAATACAGTAAGTCCAACGTTTTGTTTTCTCTGGTGGAGCAGCTGACAAACTGTTGGAAAGTTGGTAGAGTTGCAGAGAGGGAGATGTTGTTAAAATCTCCAGAGATCGCCACAAATGCGTTTGGATGTTGTGTTTGAAGCCTGGCCACTACAGAGTTAATGACATCACAGGCTGCGTCTGGAGCGGTACCAGGTAATATATATACCGCTACCAGAATAACGCATGTGAACTCTCTGGGTAAATAATACGGGCGGAGACTCACAGCTAGCAGTTCAATGTCTCTATTGCAGATTTTCTCTTTAACAGTGACATGTTCAGGATGACACCAGCGCTGGTTTACCAGCACCGCAATTCCACCTCCCTTCAGCTTCCCGCTGAGTTGTTTATTGCGGTCTGCACGGACCGTCCTGAAGCCGTGTACAGACGCATTACAGTCTGGGATGTGTTCATGCAGCCATGTCTCAGTGAAGCACATAATACTGCACTCTCTGTATTCTTTAAGAGACCTGGTTAGCACCTGAAGTTCATCAATTTTGTTAACTAGCGATCTCACGTTTCCCATAACAACCGTTGGAAGAAACGGTTTGAATCGCCATGCTTCTGTTAATAATTTTCCTTGGGCGATTGTAGAAGTAGATCTGTATTTTAATGTACATTTGTTTAAATTGTTCTCCAACAAAAATACATACACAGAAAACTTGCACACTGAGTACAATGAGTTTTATTAATCCACCAGTTCCAGATATTTGCCTTAGGCTAAAATGTAGTTGTGAAGTAGTGAGGTAGCTAAAGCTCCTCTTATTTCCTAACATACAGTAAACACTGGGCCAATCTGTTTATGTCAAGAATAGTTCCAGAAATCATCCTGATTGTTGTTAGCGCTATTGTTACAGCTGACAGGGTGTCAAACAGCTCCAGTTTGACACCCTGCTGGCAATACTGAAACCAAACTCATAAAAGATGATTGGCCATTCTCAATAGGCTACTCAGTTAACCCAATTTTATTTACATAATTTCAAGTGCTTGGTGCTAGAAAACAAAGTGCATAACTTTGTCAGTTGTGTTTTTTATGGTTTTATTTATGGGCTTGATGTGCAAAGTTTTTGCAATTTTGAAAGTTTTAACAAAGACATAACAAATCATTCCTAAAGAGTTTTGTCCTTAATGTACAGTTTCCTGTTAACAGTTGCTGGGGTGGGTGGTTTGGATACTGTGCATCACCCACTGAAGCCAAAGGCTTGACGTGAACTTTCTGTCTGTCTTTGGGGAATAGTCTCTCTAAATGTGACATTTAGAGAGATTGTGCCTTTTAAAATATCGACAGTCTTCCTCATACAAACTGTACAATCATTATGATAGAACCTGAAATGATGTTCTTTTGGTCTATTTGAAATTTTGTTCACTTTTAAGACCGACTTTGTGTAGAGGCTACAAAGTGTTGCGTTGTTAATGTGCTGTCAAATACCAGTGTTTTCTATTATTCAGATCTACAGTTATGAAGCAGTTTCAGTCATAAGTACTTTAAATTCTCTTGTAGATTGTCTTCCGGAAGATCAGTGATGTGAAACGAGAGGAGGAGGAACGACAGAGGCGTAAAAACGAAGCCCCTCTGAACTTGCCACCAGATCACCCAGTAAGAAAGCTTTTTCAGCGCTTTCGGCAGCAGAAGGAAGCCCGCATGGCCACCGAGAAACCTGATTTGGATGAGCAAGATATTGAGAAGGGCAAGGTCTATGTGGATGTCCCAATGGCTAAAGCAGCCATTTCAACTACCAGCATTGTCACAGTAACTGAAAGTCCAGCAACACCCTCATCTTCAACACCTTCACCTTCAACACCACCAAACAGCACACCTTCAGAAAAGGCGAAGTTACAGGTGCCCTCACCCATTTCTTTGGTAGGAGGCCGAGCTGCAGAACCAGTCAAAGTAAAAGGCTGGGGTCGCTTCAAGGAGTCCATGGCCAAACCCGACAACTGGAGCAAAGTATCTAAAGCAGAATCCATGGAGACTTTACCTGAACGGACCACTGCGCATGACTCACAAACATCTCTAAAAAAGACAGACTCATGTGACAGTGGTATCACTAAAAGTGACCTGCGTCTGGACAAAGTAGGTGAGTTTCGCATGACTCCTCAGGACCGCAGTCCCGCTCAGCCTCCAGAAACGAGGCACACGTTTTATCCCATTCCTGAGCAAACACTTCAGGCTTCACTTCAGGAACTCAAGCTTGAGCTCAAGGATGACCTTAAGAACCTGAATGTTCGAATATCCAGCCTTGAGGCGCAACTTGCAGAAGCACTTAAACTTCTTAAAGCCAGGAAATCAAGCACTGGCTCTCCACAGCCTCTTTTTGACATTTCTAGACCTGCCTCTCCAGAACTGGAAAAAGAGGACATCTTTTCTTGAAGGATGGAAGACTTATCAGGTAACAATAAACCTTGAACTCAGCTGGAATCTAGTAATATCAAAATACTTAGATAGCTGAGGCTGCACTGGGCACACCATGTATAGGCATCATTGTGGTCTGTAAGATCAGCCAGCCTTTTATTGTAGAGGTGTACCCGCTGGTTAACGAAATGTTAGCAAGTCAAGGTCGTAGCCAAGACTTTGGTGTTGTAGCAGTGAACACTTGGAGGTTAAATAAAACCTGACAGCTCTACGTTTGTACATAGGGTTGATTTATTATTCCACTGCACTGAGACGGAGAAATTATTAGCAAAATTTGATTTTTTTAGGATTCCTTGACAGATCTTGTATCTCTGTTGAGAGGCTTCAATGGAGGCAGCATGGACCATTGATTTGTTATTGAATCATGCATATGAGGTTATTTGCATGTCATATATATGTGAGCCTCATTTTGCAGATGGGGCATATTTCATTAATTGACGTTGCACAGCAAGTCATTTGCATCATTTCACTTTGACAGTGAGAAAGGACATAGTTTGCCCATTTTGAAACCATCTTAGAGTAATTTCTTCAAACACATCTCTTATTAAATCAGCTGTCAAGATGATTATGAATTATACAATAGATAACTTTGGCCAGGCAATCTGATTTCCAAAATCATGTTTGAGTAGAGCTTACAGTGTAATTTCCATAAACCACAAATAGATGTGCTTGATGAAAAATGAATTTAAATGCTAACTAGTCAGGCAGCACTGAGGTCATTATCCATCTTTCCTGAAGTCGTGTATTTGTTATTCTCATTTATGAACACTACAGCTACATACATAATACAGTATTGTATGAGAGTCATGCATTTTTAGCTTCAGGGATGCATACATTATTAAATAATGCAGAAAACGGGCCGGTTTATGGATATGCTCCTTCTTTCATAACTGTCATAAACATAACGAGGAATGCCCTTTAGCTAAATATTTGAAAAAATAAAACATATTTACATAAAAAAATAAGCTCTGATAAAGCGGATGAGACCACTAATTCATTAGCATCTGTTTATAGTAACGGGTTTTTCACTTAAATGGTCCCGGACATAAATTTTTACATTTTAAGCCAGCTTCCATTTAGCATGTTTTAATATTTCTATCCCCATGTACGTAAATTCCCAGCTGTTATTCTTGGACTCCACTTTGCATGATTCACAGTGCAATTCTTACCTAATTCTGCCCCCTTATGCAGCCCCGTAATTCATTTTCTGTTTCCTGAACTGCTTCCCTATAAGCCTACTTTCTTCTGATTGACTAAGCCTTAAGGGAACAACACCCCTTTCTTTTGAATGGTTGTGCATGTACTATCCCTGTTATATGTAACTGTATAACAGAGTCCATGTGATCCTAATTTAGTTTTTCTCTAAAATATGAAAAGATATTTTAAATGTGTTACCTCTCCATGTTTACTTCATTAAAAGGCATTTTAGCCTTGTTTGATAAAACAAGAGACAAAGTTAAAGACAAGGTCATATTGACAGAATCTAAAATATCAATAAAACTGGGAGACATCTACAGGAGTATATGACAATAATGTTTGAACAACAGCCAATTTATATCAGATAAAAAAGACAACTATCAACTTAAAGCAATAGGTTTACATTTACATATAATTGTATAGTAATGATAGTACTAAACAACCCCTTTTCTGCAGTAGCTGTATTGTGCCTGTTCCCTGCTAATGATGCATGTTTACATTACACTGCATTACATTTATGTATTTATAGTCAGTGTTTAGAAAATTTGTTATGTACATATTGCCAAATCACGGTTAATGGCATGAACTGAAATGTTGCACCATTAAGTGCAAAGGCGTAAATTTATCTATCATCACAAAGATATAAAACGTAAATGATTTTTTAAGAGGACTTTGCTGACATTTTTGTATTTAACCAGTAACTTAAAACTATTGCTCCTTTTTGCTGACTAAAGGATTTGTAAAAAGTTTTTGGATAATATCAGGAAAGTTACTGTTTACACCTACAGAGATATCATTTTAATTTATTTGTTAATTTTATGAGCAAAGTTAATTAAGGGTAACTAGCAGCTCTGTTCACATGTAAACAAGCTTAAGGCATCCACACACCAGGTGGTGCTGTGAAAGACACTAATAAAAGATTTTGTTGTATGTTTATTAGTTCCTTAAACATTTCTTTTTTTTTTTGCTAACAGTGAATTGGGCCAGGTCAGTCCAGTCAAAATAATTAAAATATGTTATTTGCCTTTTTCTTTGAAAGTGTGCTTTTGTTTTACACATAAGTATTATTTCAGTTCCACAAGAAACAATTCATTTAAATGTAATTATTGTTTCATATGTCACATCAACAAACACTAAATAAATCTTGAACTAATAATATAATTGTGCAACATCACACAATTAATTTAAAAATTAAACTTTATCTCACTAAATTATATTGTTATCCAAAACCCTGCTAACCATGGATGCACTGTCAGGTATGTTCTTATCTGAAAAAAACAATAAGAATAAAATAGATAACAAACTATGAAAACAGAATATTGTTATGCATATCAAATATTAAGTAAATCAAGACTAGGAGTGGTGGTGTGGAGTGATATTGAAAGACCAGTTAGCTCTTTAAGTAGAATTGTGTCACTTAGTGTCATTTAAAATCAAAGATTAATAGGAAAAGTTTCAGATTAAACTCATATGATTAATTTTCATTGAAAAGTGTTGTTATAGATGATAAAAGGTTGAAAGAGATGGATTGCAGTCAACAGAAACACACGCAACACACATAACACCAAAGGGTTTTTGGTCAATTCTGTCACTGTAGAAGCAGGAGCTTTGCTAAATCTATATTTAGTATACAGTAGAAATATTTTTAGATGTGTTAAAAAAAACATTACTATATATTATTTATTATTCATCTGGATAATTTATGCTCCATGCATGCTTTTATCTCTTAACAAGACAAAAGACAAGCTAAGATGGACATGGCTGAGTGGAAAAAAAAAAGATGCTGAGTTTTCTGTTGCCTCTATTTCCATCAAAAATTCAGTTTGTTAAAAATAAATGGGCATGCCTTCACAGAAGTGAGAACTCGTTTGGTTTGGAGCCAGTGTTTGTGGGTCATATTGGGTCCGCTTCCGCAAGAATTTCCACCTAAGAATAGAAAAAGCCTGAAAATCACATCACTGTGGCCACAGATAATTTATAAATCTGCTGCTCACAAGTAAAGAGTTCACAAATCAAGTGGAGAGAAAAAGAGGTCAGACAGTAAAACAGGAATTTAGTCACTCTAGTGAAATAAAGGAATTAGAAATTGTGAAAAAGCATATCAATTATTCATCCAAGTAACAAAAGCTGTTCTTAGATTTCTTTTAAAAGATTTGAATCTAAGACAGTGTTGATAAAAATGTATTACATTATGATAAGTGTTTGGTGCATATGAGAAACATATGCCAGATGGACAAAAGAAAAAACAAACTGTCCCCTAAAGTTTTAAATGGTAAAAATAATAAATAGGAAAGAAAATTTCATACTATTGTGTGCTTGAGGCTTTGATATGGCTTCCAGGACACATACAAACACATACTTTGCTTAAACAGGCATGTTTGCATCAGTAGCATGTTGTATTCTTAGACCAGTTTGAGGGTGTAGACATTTTTAGAAAGGAGGTCATGGAGTGAGATGAGAATATTGATACCACAGAGATGTTTTCTACACACACAGGCTGCCTGCTGAGCTACAGAAATTTAAACTCAGCTTTATGCATGTGAGTCAACAGCATCCAGGCAAAATCAGCTACACTTACTGTAAACTAAAGCCCACATATACAAAAGCATCTGTACATCTAAAAATGTTATCCACAGGAAGAAAGTAACGTTCCTGTCATCAGTTTAGTACAAAAACAACTGCAGCAGTAGATGTGGTATGATCACTAGCATCAACACCAGAAAATAATCGACTCAAAAAGAGTTTTGTTGTCTTATTTGCATAAAATATGAAATGTGAAAACAACTGCTTATGGTAAAACAAAAAAAAAAAGAAAAGAAACCCCACCAGATTCTCCAATAATCTGTTCTTTAGGCACTAAATTTATTGCATAGTCAGACATCCTTCTGTAACCTCCTGCCAGCTTTCTGCTGAGGTCAATTGTTCTCTGAATCAATCTATCAAACAGGATTTCTTGTCTGGGACAGCTGTGATCTGCCCTCAAGCCGAGAACTGCCAAGCCTTAACAGTAAAGTATTACTCAATTTTTTGCAGATTGTGAGTTTTGGTCAGTTTTAGGATTAAACCTCAAATTAAATAAAACTGAAACTGCAAGTCTGTTCAATATCACATAAATGAAAAAAAACAATTAAAAAAACACCCAAATTGACTAATTTACCTTAATGAGGTGCTAATATTTTCTTTTTTTCTGTAATAAAACAACAAAAAATATTTTTTTCAATAGATATTTTGTTTGAAAACTGTAAATTGTGTTTTTTTTTAGGTTGCTTTAGGCGAAATATTTTCAATAAAGTAAAAATAAACTTCACCAGTGACACACATGAATGACAAAAATGTTAACATTTACAAAAGAAAAAGAAAAAACCTTAGATTTTCATTTTAAACCAGTGACTGTATTAAGTTTGGCTTCTTGTGTTGCATATACTGAATTCTCAAGTTTATTTAACAATAAATGTACAATTTTTTGAGTTTACTTTAAACTCAGCTGTCTCCAACAGAAAAGGAATTGATCACACTGTTTTCAAATCAGTAAAACTTATTGTTTTAGCTTAAAAAAAAAAAAAAACAACAAAAAAAAAGGAAATCTGATCATAAATATGCTTGAATGGAGTACAATCCACTCTAATATAAAAGGCAAGAAGCTTAAAAGCAATATTTAGCTCTCTGCTATATCATTTATAAATAAATACCCAAACAGAGACAAAAATATGAATAAGCTACAGCGCCTCATCATCTCATTAACCAGAAGTGACTGAAGTCATTACCTTTGAATGCGACTCAGAGGCATGCAAACCTGTGCCTTCATAATATTGTCCCAAACTCCTTTTCCAGCCTGCAGAGAGAAAAACAGTGTTGATAATCCAAACCACTGTTGCTCCTCTGAAACCATTTAAACAAAGATCTATTTTTGTGGTCAGCTTTAGAAAGCTGCCTGAAAACCCTTCCCAAAGGTACAGATGTATACATATGCACAAGTTATACTGCAATGTTTAGATTCTTAAGGACAAAAAAAAGCAATGTTTGAACTTGGTGTACTGTTTATGTATTATGCACTTGCCTCTGTATTCACATGTCCTGTAATGAGAAATGTACTATTTTAAGCACAATGGGAACTCTTTGTTATGAACTGTGACACACTGTACTACTATTCATAATAAATATTTTATACATACTGCGTCCTGTCTGAGGAATGAATCGTGTCGTGTGTGTTGTTCTTAATGTGTTGTGGCTTCTCAGCTGGTGTTGAGGAGGACGCATCTCTAGGAAGGTGTAACTCAGCAGGTGTATTCTCCTGCTGATCTTCTTATGTCAGATAAACCTCACAGTTTTTGTGCTCATTTAAGAGGATTTCTTGCTGACCCCTGCTCACACTGATCCTACTTACTGCCACAGATGTGATAATCCTGAGGACAGAAATCAACTAATGGAAACAGCTGAGGTTTAACAGAACAACACCTTCTTGAATGCACAATACTAATTACTCACTGACAGAATTGCATGTATGTTATTAGATTAAAGCTGACAAGTTCTGGTAAAAACACATTTTAGTGCTGAATTTAAGCAAAAGGATCAAGTCTTAAGCCATTCATCACTACATCAGATCTGTTACCACTATAGTCTATGTGACATACATCATCCTTCTCTCCCCAATTCCCTTTCCAGATGCACCTCCAGTCATGTCTTTGCTGGACTTACTGCTGCAAAGAGCTGTTTAGACCTGGCACTTGTAAAACGTGCAGGGACACCCTGTATGCTTTGCTGAGATATGCCAAATTTTTGACTGATACTGTAGCTCTTTATAAGTCTTTTTGTTAAAAACCACAGTCTTAAATCTGGAAGGGGGGGATCATAACAAGCATACACATAGCTAATGGACAAGTATAACTTTTTTTAAAACTTTTCTTTTTTTACTTTTTTAACTGTTCCTATGATTGACTTTTATGGCTATAATTATTCATTCACTATTTGCTGTTACTTGGAGTGCTGCTGCAAAGTTATGTTGTTTTATATGCAATGACAGTACAGCTATTTGCAGTAAATCTGTGCATCTATCCACTATATAAGGATTAACTATCAAATTGAAAATGATGTATTTTAGGTTTTTGCTCTGCTCGTCTTTCTATAGTTTAATGAAGTGTACACTGGCCAGAAAAGAAACTTCATCTCAGTTTCCAAAGCCTGGTCCACCGTGGAATAACTGCAGCAAGGGGAGTTTGATTTAGAGCTTGTACATAACACAGAGTTCAGGTGTGAGCCTTTTAGTTGGGTTCACGGCAGTTTGCACCAATCTCACCCTGCACCACCTCAGGTACAGACCTTAATGCAGCCTCAGGACATATTCAGACCTCCTCTTCTTTCCTATCTTCTGTCTCTAGAAAATAAGTGAGGAGGCAGCTGGAGAGACTGAACTGGAATGAGGCTGCAAGTCCAGATGGTGTCAGCCCCAGGGTCACAAAGATTTTTGTACAGATATCTGTGATTTTTACAACCATGAGTCAGAAGGTTCCAGTGGAGTGAAAGATATCTCGTGTTAAGTACCTAAAAAGAAAGAAATCTTATTCATTTCCAGACCAGTTGCAGTAACATCTCACATTATGACAGTCCTACACAAACTTTCATGAACTCAACTAAATAAAGAAATAAATACCTTTCAGGAACTACAACAGTCTGGTTACTATCCTGGAGCTGATGTTGAGGAGGTCATCGTGTTTCAAGTACTTACTTAATCAAACCTGCTATTATCTGGACAAATTTTAGATTTTTCTGGTGTGTTTCACAAGTCTAGAGTGGAGAGTGCACCTTGCTTTGAAGCCATCTGTCAGGACACCAGTATCAGAACTTTTTAGACTTAAAAGAAACTAAAAAAAAACTCATTAAGACAGTAGACAGAAGCAGAAACTGATCTGGAGTCCCGAGCTGATTGGATATTGTGTGTAACATTCTTTGTATAACATAATGGATAACACTGCACATCCTCTACACAGCATAGTGATCCGTGAACTGTTTGTGCTTCTAATACCAATTACCTCCTTTTTACAATATATCTTATAAAATATTTGTTTTTAATCTGTAAAAATGAGTTTCTGACATTGGAAAGAGTTTAAAGCTGTTTTAATACCTGTATCTCACACACTGATTATAACCAAAGTTAATGATCCTGCTGACATTGCAGTAGGTAAAATGTACTGATTGGCCACCCCACAATAACGTATGTCTTATCTTGGCCATCCCATTATAAATTTCCTGGATACACCTGGATCTCCTTATAATAAATGTTCTTATTCTTCTTATTCATTTATGTATTTGATGAATCAATTATACTAGAACTATATAATCTCTTCTATTTATATTTACTGTTAAATCTTGTGGTGTACCTGTAACAGTATTTACCTTCTAGTGATTTTTCAGTCATCTATTCAGCCAATGACCTACTAAACTTTATTATAAAAAAGGCATAAAAATAGACAACTGTATTGTTTCAGTATGTCAGTGTCTAATGTTAAATCACATTGCCAGGTCTTTAATAACCAAGCATTGTAGTGTTAAACAGTTTTCATATTATATTTAAAATGCAATTTTTCATTTAAAAAAAAGTAACTTTTGGCTAAATTAGTCTTTGGCATTGAAAAGTTGCAGATTTAGAAGTTGTTTTTTTTAAGGAAAACAGCCCTGACACTTTCGCAATAATAAAAAGAAAAGAAATCCTTACTTTTGGATTACAGTAAACAAATGTCTTAGATTGTCTTCAATCAAAAGATGGCAGACACTTCTTCCTCTATCCTTGCAGTTTTGATCAAATTAAATATTATAAGGAAAACAATGACAGTAATAAGGTTCCTGCTGCTGTTCTTTGCCTCTAGGCTTTCTCTGGATACACAACAGCTTTGGTGGCAGACTAAAAGAGGGCAGCAAACATGAAATTTCTCCAGCTTACTGCACCACTGAGCAATACCTTATCAGAGTCATATAAGCAAGACAGGGTCCTGGTCCACATTTATTTATTATTTACAGTCCTTTAGAATAACAGTGACTTGATGAAGCTTACCAAGCAGAAAGTGTGCCTTAAGGCAGCTATTAGAGACTGCCTTGGAAAACAGCGTTACAAATTTTATTAGTTCGTGTGCAGTTACATTTTCCACAGAATTCAGGAATCTTTCATCTCAACTATTAAAGAGATTTTGTGCAGTCCTGCAGGTTTTGGAAACCAGCTGCGCTTCAGCCATGTTTGGACAGTTTCTGTGGACAGGAGCCAGATTCGCCAGTGATATGTGGCTGATGAGGATGAGGCGGTGGAGTCAGCAGGTTGCTCTGGTTGTTTGGATAGAAGGGATTCTCACTGTGATACAAAGCCAAGGTGACTCAGGGTGGGTGAGAAGTCCACTCGAGTCCAATCTGAGCAAAGCAGTAGAGGAAACCGAGCATTGGAGGGGCAATGGTGGACCAGCCTGAAATAAAAAGGAAAAACCCTTATACTTTTTTCCCAATAGGAAATATTCACAAAGACAACTTGATTATGGATATATATACTTTTTTATTATGAATAAGGCCAACACTTATAAATACAGATTAATTACATTTAGACTCAGTGTGTAAAGGCACTCCTACTTAGCTATCAATGCATCATAAAAGTATATATATATATATATATATATATATATATATATATATATATATATATATATAGCTATGTCTTTAAGGGTCAAGAGCAGGCAGGTCATGACAGCCGTCTGCACCTCCTCCTGAACTGGCCCATCTCCAAATTATCTCAGAAACCTGCACCTGCACCCACAATGCTTTTCAATGGTCTATTCTTTTCCATTCATGTCATTCCACCTAATTCACATACACACTAGCTGCTTTATGCACAGATGAGCTGTCAGTTTCATCTCTGCAGAAAAGAAAGGTTACACTGAAAAGGTCTAGAAAATCCATATTTTGAAGCTAAATGTTTGTATGACACACTGTGAATAATATTTTTCGTTTGTTATTGTCAGTGTTTACTCTTAAAAAGAAGGCTTTACAGATTCTGTAAATGTAAATAAAATGTAAGACCTTCATTTAAAATATTTTGATATTATTCTAAGCTGGGGGGGGGGTACTATTCGTCATGAGCAAAACTTGCATTTGTGCCAAGACATCTCCATGTTTTGTCTTTGCAGGTATGAACATTTCATTAACACCCTCAGTGGGAAATATATTCTCCAACCAGTCGTCTAACCTTTACTGTTGCTGAGCATAACGAGCAGTAGGATGCCTTTAATAACTCAGTAAGACCTCTAAATACCGGCCTTTATACGCTCATGTGTTGCATTACACATACATCATTTAAAGGGTGGAAATGCATCAATCTCAATGTGAATATGTAGCCATAATTTAGAGTTTGTTGTATTATCTTGCATTTATAGAATGTAACCATCTAATAAACTGGAAGGAAAATGAGAGCACATGGGATCTCCTTCTTTCCGCCACATGTATTTAAATGCTTGGATTTTTTTTTTTATGTTTAGTTTGAACCAGATGCTAAATACAGAGTACACATGGGAAATAGCAATTTTTCTGACCAATCAGTGGGTCAAACTTTGTCCTTAAGGGTTAGATTGGTAAGACTGACCCATAAGAGTCCCATATGTCCCAGTTTTTGTCTGTAAAAAAGCAAAACAAACAAAAAAAAAGTCTGTTCGCACACCAAGCCAGACGCATTGGTGGAAACAGGGCTTTTCAGTCCAATATTAACTTTACTCTGGAATTAGAAAACTATTGGATGGATTGCCATCGTGTGAATCCTGCTGTTTTTTCCCCATCACCATGAGCTTTACATGTGTAAACTTTCACAGAACCTGCTGCATAAACTCATATGAAATCTACTAATATTCCTGTTCTCCTCAGGACAAATCTTTTTTAATAACTCTTTTTCCTTTTACACAACAACTTTAGAGTCGTATTACAGAGAGAGTTACAGGTGCTGCATGCAGCAAACATACACACTTACAACTCAGGGGCTAGCAGCACATGCAACAATGGAACTGCAATCTAGTTAGGACATTGGAGACTTCAATTACACCACTGCCTGCACAAGTAAAAATCCAAGACAAGCTGATTTAAAAGCATTGATCTTATGTTAATGAAGCTGCTTCCACTGCACACACACACGAGGTCACGAGGGCTTTAGGCATTCCTGGCAGATCCAGTACTTTTAAAGCAGAAAAACACAAGCAAAATTATTGAAAGCAGTATGATTACAAGGTAGTTTGCTAAATAATGTTATTTCTAATCATCTTCAGGGAGGCATCAGCATGACTATTTTTAGCGTTTTATTAATCTGAGCGAACCGCCATAAAAGCAAACTTAGATTCTCAGTTTAGTTAGCAGCTCTTGCTCTGAATAATTCATCAGAGAAATTGTATTTTCAAACACCCTTCTCTTCTTTTCACTGACTCTACAGAATTGTGTGTGTAAAAGAGGTAAAGGAAGCATTATACTAGGCACCATTTGCAGTAAGCCTGCCAGGCAACCAACATATTTTTACTGTCACAGTATAACCTAATTCACAGCTGGAATAAAACCTGTCAGGCTACTTAGGTTAAACTTTTAGAGGGCTGTTTGAAACAATAAGGAGGGATAAGGAGTGGTGTGTTTTATCAGATCACATCAGAGCGTTGGGAGGAAATCAAGGGCTAATTTACAAAGTAGTACATGTCTTGGTGCTTCTGTTATCCGAGTATAAAAGACAGTAAAGATGATAAAATTTAAACTATGAAAGTCTGTGATTTATCATTGATCTGATCAATGATAAAAAAATATGTACTGCAGGCTTTTTAAGTAGTACTTATAGTATTTTTCATTGCAAAAAAGTGTTTTTAAAAAATGTGTGCTCACGTGTTCCTCAAAATTGTACATTTTTATGTTTTTGCCAGAAAAAAAAAACAAAAAAAAAAACACTGGTGGCCTTCAAATTGCTTGGGATAGGATTATTTTCCATTAATTAAATAAAAAGAAATCTTATGAGTACGCAAATCTGACCCTGCCAACATCTCCACCTGCCAGCAGATAGTGCTGCCTGCTCTGTCACCTCCATCTCCTGTCATGCTACACTCTTTAGCACTTCTAAAACTGGGGGTAAATCATCATTATATGACTGAACCAAAGGGCAAGCGTCAAGATAATAAGGCTAAATTATCTAAGGTTGTGTGCATGAGGAAGTATTAGAATAGTAATTAATTGGTGAGTTACTTTCTTAATATGTAAATAATTCCCAACTTTCTTTCCAGTCTGTTACCTCCCATAGAGCTAAGACTGGCTGTGGTCTCTACTGGTCTGCAGCTCTCCTAATTTTTCTGGCCTGCTGTCCTTCCAGCTGTTGGTCTTTGCAGCTCTTGGCCCGCAATCAACCAATCTGGGGGAGCTGGAGTCTCTTGCCTAAGTTGTGCAAACTTCTTCAGCTTTGACTCAATATTAATTCATTGGCTCCTCAGTGAATACAAAAACCTGCATTAAGCAACTTTTCAGGATTGATTCCAATATCTCATGTAAACGTATGGGCTGTCTGACCTCGTCTTTCTTTGACTGTTGGTAGTGCTCTGCAGGTTCAAAGCAGAAATCCTCAGCAATAGTATTGTTGGCTGATTTAGCTGACAATATGTCTTGCAATACATGAAAAAACATCTTAAGGTTAAAAACTCTACTTTAAATGAAAAATTTATAGGACAAAATAATTATGATTTCTGCTATAACTAAGGATAATTCAATTTTTTTCTAAATACTGTCCTAGAGCTGCTTTTGTTGTTGCACATCTTTATTTTTTTTATGGTACTTCTTGCTGCTGAACTCACAGTTCAGGTCATTTGATCTTTAATTGTGATCAAAACAAACCATTTACATCAATACTAGAGATATATCAGTCTAAATTAAATGGTTACTTCAGTGCCATTATATTAAAATGGGTCAAATGACCTTGTGTGAAAGGATAGCTAAGGCATCTGCCATCAGCAGTCATATAACCAGTCATCCATAGTACAGTGGTTTATGTGCTGGCTTTTCAGTTTACCTGTCAAAGTGCTCTCGTTGGAGCCAAGCAGGGTATGACCATAAATTACTTTCAATTAAATGACATAGCCCAGAGGTCTGCAACGTTTACTAAGAACCATTTTTATCACCTTTTCCCACCAAATAAACAGTTTAGAGCAGTAAAAATTATTTGACTCTTAAAAATAACCTAAAATAAGCAAAACTGTCAAGATTTTATTACTTTTCATGTGTCATGACAAAGGAAAATGCCAAGCCTGCACCCAATCAAAAGTCATATATCTAGACAACACTGCTGTCTGTTTAATATAGCAGACATCACTCAACTCATCACAAGTGACCGGGTCTGCTGGGGCTGAATCAGTCTGCTAAGCCATGATGTTTGTTGTCATTTCAGTGGTCCTGTCCTTGATGGTCTTTGCAGAAACACATTTTCTAATTTTCTGAACTACTTCAATTTTGTTTTAAGTACAAGAGTAGATGCTGATATTTTAATGAATGATTCTTCTGCATATTCTCTGTTTATGAACAGCCATACTTCTGAGTTGCCATAAAACCTGCAGCAGTAGTTGAATTTTGGGACTTGATCCGCTTCTTTAAAGTATACTTGCACTGCTCAGATTTCCACAGAAGTTCTGAAACTGCTTCTTTTTTTTTGCGCACATTTCCAGCTTGGCTCTTTTTTTTTTTTTAATCAAATTTCCTCCGGAAAGTTTTTTGGTACTTGCTAAGCCAGCATCATTGGCAATGAACGTAAATTAATTTGTTCAGACAAAATTATACTCATTTTCCCTCTAGTGCCAGGGCTGCAGACCCCTGACATGGCCATAATTTTAGTCTGGTTTTAAAGTTTCATAGTTCTCATAATAAGTTTTACTTCTTCCCACTCCTTTTCGAGCATGATCTTTGTTTTTTTTCTTTCTTTTTTTATGTATTCGTAATTTTCATGGCTTTGTATGTGCTCGAAATAAACTTATTTACTTACTAGTTTTGGATGTCACTATCTTAAACTTTTGAACCAGAAGTTGGACATGACTCAAAAACTAAGTTGGCTACATATACAAGTTAAGTCATCGTAGTGTAGAACCCATCATCTGCACACTGCTTTGGCCCACAACTTCAGTGTTTTGTTACATAGCTTTTATTAACCCCATCCACCACAGCTGGTAACTGTTTCCAAGCAACAGTAATAAACACTATACAGGTTCCAGCTCCAAACAGCAGCAGACTCTCACAGTTAGTGACTTGCTGGTGAACACAGTGGAGCATATAACAGCTTGAAAGCAACATATTTCTCTGGAGGAGAGACTATAAATAGCCACCATTTGCTGGCATGTGACAGTTGTACAGACTTTATGAGGTAATAATATATCAGTTAAGCATTTATAATTTCTTCTACAGCCCCCCAAGTTAAACTAAGTGAACAAAGCATTTAAATTCAGCATTTAAAACTAATTCTTGTCAAAATATCATAGGGTATATAATTCTTCGTTTTTGCTGAATTATCAGAGCTGACTCTGCTCCCAGCTCAGCAGCGGTTGCAGCTCAGACTGCTTATCATAAGAAGTCAGGCTTCTGGATGGCCTGCCATCATGCTTTAGGTACCAAATGAGACAAACAAAGACAATGGAAGCAAAACAGGGACTGGCACAGCCAAGAAGCAGATGTGTCCACCCCACATTTGTCCATGAACATGCGCTAAATAACTGCCTGCTTAATTATTAGACACATTTATTAGCAGCATTTTAAATAGTTTATTAAATCTTATAAACGATTTTCTTTCTGAGTCTCTTCAGCTGAGTAAGTGCTCTAGAGGGCAATTTACCTTGAATAAAAACACGCTTCCAGAAGATTCTGCCAACATTTATACCCCCGAGGAACACCAGATTAGACAGGATAAGCATAGCAGTTGAGAAGGCAGCAAGAAAGGCAGTGCAGCGTCTCTGCATCGCCATGGAGAAATTCTGCTCCTGGGAAATCAATAAATAAGCAAAAGCACATAAAAATTAAATCTCAGAAAGAACAATGAAGGACCTGAAACTGATGAAGCATGTGACCATAAATGAGTAGGATTATGAAGTATGCCATGTATTTTTATTGAAAATCTGTCTCAGTCTCCTGAAGCAAGAAGCTAAAGAAGAACGTCTCTGTTAATGCACTCACATTAATATTGAGCACTAACTTGATATTGCAATTAAATGTGACACTGCCCAATCAGTTTGTCCCCTGTCTGTACTTGGTGTGGCTGCTCAAGGCATTATCTCGCATTAAATCAGATTACATGACTTCTCTCTGGCCACAGGAAGGATTAAATGATGTCCTCACATCTTTAATAACCGGGGAATTTTAATCTCTCTGAGCCTAATGTTTTTTGCAATTAAGGATCTAAATGCCTGGATTTGAAACTTACAACTATGGAGCGAAAATAGGATGAGGCAAAGAGAGACTTCACTCCATATTCCACTACAACTCCAGTCCAATTCATTAGTGCCCAGTACTGCAAGTAGTCATGGCCACCATGCCAGAGGCAGATGAATCCAAATGCAAGGCCAGTAGATAACACTTTCCAAAGAGGACCATGCTGTGAACCTCCCAGAGGCACATAGATGTATCTGTAATATGAAAAAAATTAGATGTTCAATGCTGGACACAGTAATAAAGTGCTACAAGTCATTTCTTTATAAATTCCCAGGTAATGGCAAATTCAAAGCAATTCACAGAGAGGTTCAAATATAATTGGAAATAATATATATGCAGCAATAACAGAATTTGTTCAATTCAAACAAGCTTGAAAGTCAGTGTTTGGTATGAGCAACTTTATTTAAGCCCAGCCTGAACTCTCTTAGACAGATTTCTTATTATTTCTTTAAATCATCTTCTGGAGAATTTTTCTAAGCTTCTTGAAAGACATTTGGAAGTTCTTCTTGGGATGTTGGTTGCCTTTTTGGTTTGTCCTGCATTTAGTATTTATCACTAAAGTTGCAAAAATTAGAAAACATCCTGTCAAAGAGTGATGCAGAAAAACTCATCCATGCTTTTGTTACTTCAAGATTGGACAGATGCAATTCCTTACCATTTGGCTGTCCCAAATATGCCCTGAAAAGCTTCCTACTGATCCAAAATGCTGTAGCGAAAGAACTGATAAGAACTAGCAGGAGAGATTGTATCTTTATCCAGTTTTAGCTTCTCTTCATAAGCTCCCTGTTAAATCTAGGATAACATTTCCATCACCAAAATCCATTTTATCTCAAAGATCTCATAGTTTCATGTTTTCCCAATAGGGTACTTGGCTCCCACCACCCCTGTGCATGCTCAGGATGGGGGACTAACTTGAAGTCAAGAATCTATGGTTTCCTTAGCGAGGAAATATTTTTTCCCCAACTGAATTGCATGAATATTGATTTGGTCACAATGAAGTGGCTTGAACTGATTTTCTCTGTTAAGTGGTTAAGTACACAGTGGTGTGAAAGTTAGCCTCATAGCAAGATCGTCACTGGTTCGAACTTTGGCTGGGGGAGGTTTAAAAATTGTGGCCTTTCTGTGTGGAGCTTGCATGTTTTCTCCAGGAACTCAGCTTCCTCACACCATCCAAAGACATGCAGGAGTGGTTGTTTGTCTCTCTATGTAGCCCTGCGATTAGCTGGCAACCTGTCCAGGGTGTAACCTTCCTCTTGTTTATTAATTGCTGGGATAGGCTCCAGCTTCACCGCAACCCTAACTTGGAATAAGCGGTAAAGAAAATGAGTGAATGAACTTAACTCCATCAGACCTGTTATCCCAGATTTTCAGTCCATTTCTTGTCATTTAGCATACCTTGGCTTTATCTCCCCATTTCACTTACTTAGCAATGGCTTCCACGGAGACCATTTCTGATGAGGCTTTGGTGAAGCGCGCAGATCCTTCTTTATGGACCTGTATATTATATTAAATATATATTTGCAAGAGGCTGGTGATAACAAAGTGCCTAACGGTACCACTTAAAATTTGCTCATTGCTAAGTTATGTGTAGAAACAACACTGTTCACCCCCGAAAAACAAAAAACAAACAAAAACATTCCTTGAAATTGTGAAGTACAAAGACTAGACTGAAAATGAGTCAAATCAAAAACAGACAGTGAGAGAGACTCCAAAGAGAGACTTTGAAAAACTTTTGCATTGTGTGGAAAACTGTTGAAATTTTGGCTTTTTGAAAGCAAAAGATGAAACAAAAATATGGCTGGCTTGGTTATTTTGCACACTAATGTTTAACAACATAGAGGAAATAATCATTTTTGTGCACAAAGAAAGGAAATACAGTGATTACTGCAGTCGTAAAAATGGCTAAAAATGGCACCATAATGCAATGACACTGATTTCTTTTTATCTCCAGGGAACATGAATCCTGGCAATTTGATAACAGCATTAAAACTGAGTTAATGATTCCAAAATGTTTTCTATGATTCACACCAAAGCCTTTACACACACTTAACCCACTTTCTATTCACCTCTATTGTTAACACATCGGCTGGTCATCTTCTTGTTTTGCCTGGATAAGTCATGACTTCATCATCTTGGATAACACATCATTCATCAAACATAAAATCCAGCCTATAACTCATGCATGGAATAACACTTAGTTGTAAAAAGAGCATCAGTTGTGTACTCATCAGATAGCCCAGCTGATGTGAATAATGTGACACCAATCACTAACAAACAAGCTTATATACTGAGAGCTTCATCTGTCCTCGAGGTACTAAAGGAGTCCCAACATGCTACATCAATCCAACACACTCAACAAACATCTCATTGTGTGTGATGCTGCCGAGCTGGGAACTAATTATCTCAGGCACCCTGTGGCTAATCAATGTTTGCGAACGATGAGCCAGCGTTTTCTGAGCCTTAAATAGAGCGGCCAGCTCAGCCATATTGCAGAATGAAAGTAGGTGCAAAAATAGATGGAGACAAGACTGAATACCTGAATATGCGTTTATTAAGATGAAAATGGGTTATAAATAAACTTAGCATAAAAAGTTAAATAATTGTGTGTTTGGCTGATTATACCTCTCCTTTAATTACATCAACTGGTGTTGTATTGAACATTGTTGGAAAGTGTTTAGTCACTTTTACAACAAGGTATAGCATGTCAGGATTGTGCTTCTGTGGAATGCCCATAAATGGGCCAAAGTCCGCTGTTCTCCTGTTAGTATTTACTCTTGTTCTGAGACTCAAGTGTTGTGAAATTCTGGAGCCAGTGGAGATCCCTTTTCTCCAGAATCTGGGAGCTAACACTTTTCTCCACAGAGCCAGAATCATCACAGAGCCCGTCGAGAATTTGGGAGTGGAATGACCTGCCGTGAATCCAGACCTCACCCTCAAGTGTAAAAATGGCTAATATATGATCTTTTTTTCCTTATCATTGTGGGAGAGTGCAATAATCCAATCCACCAAGCAACTCAAAACAAGTCAGAATACTAACAGGAGAATGTTCCAGGGAATTTTGGCACATTTTTGGGAGGCACTACCCATACATTTAGCTGTGTTGCTCATTCCACAGAAGCACAATCCTTACAAGTTATACCTTGTTGTAAAGGTGACCAATCAGGCCTTCCAATGACGTATAATACAACACCAAATGGTTTTATTAAAGGGGAGAAATAATCAACCAAACACAAATTTTCTTACTTTTTGTGCTAAGTTTATATGTTAATGTAAATACTCTCATTTAAAGTTATAAATAAATCCCTGAATAATCACTATGTTATCTAAGACCTCAAGTAAAAAAAAGGATGCTAACTGGCTTCATAAAAAGCACATGGAATTAAACAGTTTGGTAAATACTTTAGTTTCCTGTGCTCTCATGGAGACACAGTGTTATTGGTGTGTTTTACATAAAATGTAATAACCAAAGTTAAACACTGACCCTCCACTCGACTCATCCTGTGCACCAGCAAAAATATTTATTTATTTGTCAGGATATGAGTTCAAACACTGCTTCCTCATCCACAGCAGCAATAACTCAATCAATCAGCCAGTAAGAGCTCTTTTGTTGGCTGTTAACTGAGTCTGAGTGAAACAGAGAACCTGAAACACAGCAGCGTACAGGCAGGAGAAGCGTAATGGAATGGGGGAGAATGAGCCACTTAGCTGCCCAGGGAGACGAGGTGTCAGTGAGTCATGTAGAGCACATCATTTAACACCTACACACTCATCCAGCGCTCTTCAGACAATTTCAGCTAAATTTTGGAACTGCATTAAAGCGTCTTTTAAAGCACTTTAGTGGGAGCGATCCACCGGGGCATCGTGTCACGGGTATCATTTTGCATCTGCAGAAGGATAATTGCGTGTGATGCCATTAAACAGGAGAAAACAATTTTCAATAGGCACGGACTAAAATGGAAACTTGTATTTGCAATTTAAATTGGGAGGATCTTTAGCAAATTAACAGGGGCTACTTTAACGGTCTGATATGCATTCTGGTAGCACATCTTAGAAGCAGCTATTTACATTATGTGATTACTATCTTCCCGAAGAAGAGGAAAACACTGTCAACACAAATACTAATTAGAAAATAATAACCAAGAGAAGGATTATTTTCACACATTATAAGGGTGTGTTCTTGGACAACTGTGCAGCTGTAGTGTTACTTTACTGTACTGAACAAACCAGAAACTCCCAACAGGCTGCACTCTGCCGAGTCGGCATCATTAAAAAGAAGTAGACTAATAATGTGTGTTGTTCAAAGTACAATCGCGAAAACACATAACACTTCCATTACATATGCACATATTAAACAAGGAAGCATTTCTCCATGGTGCGGGAGTAGTAACGCAACAGAAGAATTATTCACCAATAACATGCAGCCTCATAAACATGAGAAAGCCTGCGTGCAAATGCAGCATCCCTGTTTATTGTGATGCAAGAGAATGGTACCTTTTTTATTTTAGGTTTTTCTGCTGCCAAGAAAACTGTCCCACAGGAAGCAAGCTCTTTAAAAGTGTGATAAATTAAGAGCAAAAGTGTTACAAGCATAAAGCAATGAAAACAAATGATCTGATTTGAAAGTAATTATTTGGTTTAGATAACATTTCACATTTTTAGTAAGCATTAACATCTGAATTAGTCAGTCCACTGCTCATGAAGAGCCTCTTACCTGATGAGCCATCGATACAGCCCCTCATCAAAGTGCCTGAGAGAGGAAAAATGGATATTTGAGTCATAAATTTACATAATAATATAGCACAGAAACACCTGAACACTGGCTCTCACATAAACGGAGACCTGTGCTGCATCTTCTGTGTGATGCATGTGTTTGTGTGCATCCTCTTTGTCAATAAAAAGATTAGATTTGGCAGTATCTATAAACTCAAACTGTTTAGTCAATTATGTCAGTGGACAGCTTTATGCATTCCATCAATGTTTTGAGCATTGACCAGCTCAGCACATGCAGGCTGGATTGAAGTGCACCAGTGTCAGCACATTGGCTTGGCTACTGCATTTTATCATGCAACATCCTGCCTTCCATCTCAACATTATGGGCACCAAATCAAGGAACATTACTCATTGTTAATTATGTCAAAGAAGAAGAATGAATGTGCTATGAGGAAGCAACATTACCTGCTGTGTGATACTCTGCACTTCCTTGCAATTTTACAACGTAACCACTAGGTTAACTAATTACATATACAAAAATTATATATGATTTATTACTGAAAACACTTGGTTATACCTATGTGGAGGAAATGCACGATTGAAAAACAGATACTTGGTGAAGGTATTATTAATCCCTGGAAAAAAAACTATCACAAAAAATGAGGAAAACAGGATTCCCCTTCTTATGATCAATGGATGCAGATTACAGAAGAAATCTACATAATGGATAATTTGACACACTCGAAAACAAATGGAAAAAAAAGGATTTTATTCAAAGCAGAGCTACGACAAGACCACAGACTAGAAAAACAATAAAAAGAGACATTAATACAAAGAAGGTAATCTCCCCATGTTTGCACTCTTTGGGTTTTTTTTCACCCTTGTTTTTTTGGTGTGCATTTACTTATGTATATACTAGGATTTGAACCTATAAAAGGTAAAAATGAAAAGACATTTGTAGTTAATCTTAAATTAACTTTTTTTTTGTTTTGTGTCATGATTTATTTTGTTAGTGCTGTTACAATAATTATTACTATTATTATTTTGGCCTGCAAACATTAAATCAGTCACAGTAAACAAACTGTTTTAGTGCAAGTCTGAGGGGAATTTAATGCTCCTGATACTGAGCTGGCCTACGTATTATTCTACTGCCAGTAATGACACAAGATGAGATGATTTTCTATGCCAGTCTGAGTTTGATTGCTACGGCACAGTGAGCACAAAGCGTTTGACATTTAAAGTTACATTTACATTTCACATATTTCAAGAGCATTAAAGTTCCTGAAATGTTACAGTGCTGTAGAAGCAGTAAATTTCTAAAATCGGGTTAGAGGTGACAGCATGGTCTTACCTCCACATCCCTGTGAAACTATACATGATGCTGACACAGCGAGGGAGCTTTGGAGGGACCAGCTCATCCAAAGTAGCGAGCATGCATGGAAGTCCAAACAGCACCAGATACTTCACATAGAAGAACTGGACAAGGGCCAGGGCCAGACCACCTGTGATAAAGAAGAAAGAGATGTTTAATTACGCTTCGTATAGAAAAAAAAAGGACTTTGAAATACAAATGTGTTTGAAAGGAACTATAAAAATAAAGTTGAGCTGAGCTGAACTTAGTAAACAGGATGTACTGCTGCAATTTAAAATACAACACCAGTTTAGTGTAAAGACTTACCCAAGGCCCAGGGAGGAAGTATATCCAGGAAGGTCTCATTAGATTGGATGGAGTGCATGTACATGATGTGGATCATGTATTCTGCCATGCTCCACCACAGCAGGATCTGTCCTGATCTGAGCACCAGGTAAGTAAGACCAGAGTTTGCCCTGTTTTTCTCCTCAGCTGACTTCATCATCTGCAAGTGGATAAAAGGAAAAAATAGACAAAAAAAAACAAAACAGAAATGAATAACAGAGAAGATATGCAAAAGGGCCCACCTGCCCAAAAAATGCCCACTTTTGCTCTACAAATGGGAAAAAAGAATCCCTTTTGGGCCGTGTGTACTGTGAAATATTTGGTATCAATTGCACTTTTAAAGCCTGAATTTAAGATCAGAAGTCACACTCAGCTTTCTCAATGCAGAAAATATGAAAGGCAATTGTGGACTCTTACCTGCTCAGTGTAGGCTTTGTAGGTGATAATAGGTCCATTGTAAAAAAAAGGATGATAGAAGGTGTATGAAAGCAACCAAAAAAGCTGTGCGAGTGCACCAAGGTCTAAAGGGCTCCAGCAGTGCTCCAGGCTGAAGCTTATGAAACGGAGGCCACAGACAGCAACACTGAAGAGTAGCAGATAGTACTCCTCCTCTGAGCTATACCAACCTCTCTGTGTAAAACAATAGAAAAGCCAATTATTTCCAGCACTTTTCTGGAGAATCTCTACACTGACAGTGACGGGTCTAATACTATATTTAAACTGTATGTGCTTTTCAAATTGCAAACCTTGCAGATTAGCTAATTATAACGTGTTTACACGACTGGTTAAAATGAATAAACATGAGGCAGCTTTGAGGTCAGGCTGGAAGCACTGGAAATTTCACTGCTTTTGAAGTCACGCCTGAACACAGGACTCTGCTGTGAGGGCTTGCACGTGTATGTGGGAGTGAATACAGGAGGGGAAAAGGCAGTTTTACTAAAAATCATCTAACCATTGTGCCTGAAAGATAATTGCTGAAACCATGCTTAATAACAGAATAATAGACACTGTATAGCTGAAGGTGCTTATAAAGGTACTGTGTAAGACAGAATAAAACCAAATGTAGGGAAATATAAAGAAAATTAATGAAAGACTGCAAAGTCTCATTCAAAGCTGAATCCTGGTCTTTGTTAGTTGCTGGTTTGTAGTGTATAAGAATAAACTAACAGTTTTTCCTCCCCACTAATGCTAAGAAAATAGTAGAAATAAACTGTTTGAGCCATATACGTCCAATAATTGCTTTCAACGTGTATTTAACTATAGATTTGGCATATGGTAGGCAATGTGGGTAAATGATTCTACATTATCTTAGTGTCTTACGCCCTCTTGTGTCCTTTGCAAGTACAACATTTAGTAAAAATGATAAAAACTGAAGAAGGTGGTACATTCTCAAAATTAACCAAATCTATAAACTCTTCTAAGCTACTTCTGCTGTGCTTGGAGAGTGAGTTCAAAAGTTTCCTCTGTAAATTTTGGCTTTATGTGCAAGATGAATAGCTTTTGTTATTGTAAAGATTCCACAAAATAGACCCTGATCCATCCTAAATCAACCTGAAGTTTTCTAACTCTGTAATACGTTTAACCGGTTTAAATAGATCATAAAATATTTTATATTTAACAGCTTTGTCGCATTACTGCAAGATAAAAAATACACCTGCAACATCACAATCAAGTATAATCTGAATAACAGAACCCGCCTCGATTTCTTGAAGTGGCTGAATATAAAGTGTAGAGAGCAGCAGCAGGTTGCATGTCCACGACAGAGCTGGCTTTCGCAGCTGGGCCACAGAGAAGGACGCACCCAGATGCAACAGCAGTACACTCACTCCTTTAATTCCCAACACACTGCTTGCTGCAAGGAGGCCAAATACTGTCAGCACTGGTGCCCTAAGCTGTTGGACAAGCATCACAAATGATTTAGATACAACATCTAAAATACCTAACACACACACACATATATATATACATATATTTATATATATATATAAGTATGTTGCATCTAAATGTACTACCTTAGGGTAAAAGATGTCCACCAATCTTGATATCACACCATGTCCAATGAGAGTCCACAGCAAAGACTTTTTAGCCCATACAGTCCAGAAACTCCACTCAAAGTCTGATGGGTCCTAAAAACCCATAAACTTTATAAAGAACCTTTTAAAAACACAACTAAAACACACTTTTAACAGTACAATGTGTTAAGGGCACTCTTTTTAATATATTAATCAAATCATTAATTCCTCTAAAAATCTGAAAACTTCTTTTTAACTTGCTTTTGAGTTACAAAAAGCAACTTAAAGCAAAACTACATTGGCTCAGTGTGAGCTTTAAATAAGAAATTCCAGCACAGGACTTACCCTTTTATAACCTTTAAGAAGACCCTTTTCCAACTCGAATTCTCTTTCTAATCCTGCTTCATGTTCTAAAGTGGATAATAACCAGAACAACATAACTTCTGTGTTTTTTACATTTTCTTCTCATTTCTTCCAAGCAATACACTGATTTTGTTTGCTTTACCTTTGGAGAACTTGTGCAGCTGATAGAAGGAGTACAGATGAGAGCCAAAGGACAGCACCCAATAAACAAGGATCTCTGCCCATGACAGGGGTGACAGCTGGGGCTTTGACTTAGATGTCATCAGGTACAGTCGCTGTGCTATAATACACCTAAAAAAAAGGAGGAATCAGATACACATACATGTCATTTATAACTATAAACTAACTGTCAACTATAAGCATACATTAAGATTACCTTTAAGCCAAGAATACATTTTATTAGAAGTAAATAGCCAAAGTTTTCTTTATTTTGAGGAAACTGTTAAAGCTGTCATTACACAGACATGAACAAATTAAACCTAACCAGCGATGTATCATGAGTTTCAAAGGATTTTTAAAAAGTGGATACTCCAATCTTCCTCCTTGGCCCCATGTGGGATATCTGTTGAAGCCATTTCTCCAGCTGGGGGTCACTTCCTCCAGTGCGCCAATAACAACAGGCAAGCTGTTGCCCCCACCTTCTAGGCTTTTTTTTTAGGTCTTCCTTGACCCCTTGGTATTTCTCTAGTCTCTCTTTTCCTTTTTCCTGATATTCATATCATTCCGGATGGCTACATCAGTCACGCAGCTGTTGTCTGCTGCTTACCCATGATCACAATGGTTGTTCATACCATTTTGTTGGTTTGTATCTGGAATTCCCACAGGATCTTAGCGCTCATATTCTCCATCCCCTTGGGAGATATTTTTTGAGCTAGGGGTCTCCCATCCATATTCTGTGTAGATGTTTTTGTACACTATGCTGGCTACTTGGTTATGGCGTTTCATGTTTTCCTGCAAGTATCTTACGCCTTGTTGTTAGGTGCTGGATTGTGTTGGGGGACCTCTTTGCACGGTTTGGAATATAAATTATCTTACGAATAAAACTCTTACTTAGGAAACAATACTTAATCTATATATTTTACTCTTATATATAAAATAATCATCTCTGAAACATAAAATAGGCCCCAAGAATATATTTCCGAACTCGCTGAAGTTATGAGGGGCCATATCGCTGGTTATCTGCCGTTGCTAGGTAACACTGCAGCGAGGTTGCTGGCAGTGGCGTAGATCTGTGCTGCCTTCAGCAAACGGTCAAAGTATACAGCTAATGTTAGCGTCAATACAAGACACTCAGAAGTCGCTATCGCTATATTTGAGCTCAAGACGGAACCACAGACACTTAGTGGACGTATGTGCGGACTTTCGTGTTGATCTGAAAAATATTGCTTAGTTAACAGGGAAAACTCCCGTGAGCTATTCTAAATGAAACTTTAGCTGCTAGCTAAGATAGCTACAGACTTGAGTGGGTTATAACGTTACCAAGTGATAGTGAGCTGGTGTCCATTATGTTGTTGTTAATTGCAGATTGTACCACGTTTAAAAGTTCTTCGACCGCAGGGATCCCGGTACATTCAAAGGTACTACCTTCTTCACCTTTTCCTAGTTTCATTCGTTGTGTTGAGCAACTTAAAAGAGGACGACCGCCCCCAGCTGTACGGAAGTGGATGAGCTCAAGCTGGAAAGTATTGTGTACATTTTGCACAATTTAATTTTTATGCTATATTTATTTGAAAGTTTTTGTTACCCAGAGGATCTTGGTAATAACGTTGTTTTTATTTCTTCTTTTTTGAATTTGATGTCATTGTAGATATTTTGCAATTCATCAGACTGCACGTGGATGAATGGTTTACTCAGTTTACTCTTCAACATCCCATTTGACCCGATCAGATGCAGGCAAATAAATACATCGAAAACTGTCAAACAGTCTATAAACTAGTTTGAATTAACTTAAATTTAGCCAGGTTAAACAATAAACACGTTAAAACTGCTTACAATAATAATTTAAATGAGTCTTAATACTTACGTCTATTTTCTCCGCTTGTTCTGCTCTGTAAAGAACAGAAAATTTTTAAATAATTCACTGAAATATCTGATATTGCTAACCACTGTCTCACAGGAACTACATTTTTGTCAAGCAGTTGAAAAGCATTTTTGTTTTTTACAAGATAAAGAATTTAGACATTTATATTCCCTTTAATGTTTTAATCACTTAACAAGATGAGTTTCATAGTTGTTTGTTTTGTGGGATTAGCAACAGCATGCATACTGAATCAGACAGGTTTGAAAGGGGGGTTCTACAATTGTTAGGAAAATCATAACAACAAAAAGGCAATAGGAAATAAATATGACATCAAGAGGACGTTGAGACTGCATGCACAGCATTGACAGCGAACAAATCTCCTTCCCACATTATTAATTCTTTCTTCACTGACAAATCCTGTAGCTTCCTGCAACTTTCTTGACATACTAAAGTTGTGATGAACACTTAACAAAAAGCATTTGATATTTCATGTCACCATTACACCAGCAGCCCCTTTTTAATGTAGATCAAGATTGGAGAATGTCTACAAGTCATTTACACTTTCAGTTATCCACACGGAGACATTCAAACTCACTAGTACAACAGTGAATTTTAGATTCACCTAATTTGTGTGTGCATGCTAAGGTTTATCCATACAGTCATGCTTGCATGTGTATATGTGCATAGTTAGTATAATCACTGTATGTATTTGTTTTCACAGCTCGTCTGTCTCTCCATCAAATGGCACGGCATCCGTCTCCATGTGAATGCTGCTGGGCTCATTGCTTCCCACCCAGCCAATAGGAGTACGATTGAAGGAGGGCCGGCAGCCAATGTCATGTTGGTACACCACTGCAGGTTCAGGCTCCTCTTTGGTTGTCTCAGTGTCTGGCAGCTGGAATCTCATGAGCTGATTGGCCTTTTCAATTCCTCCAAAGGGCATAGCAGTCCTGGTAAAGCAAAGTGAAAGGACAGGCAGATTAAAGCTCCAGTTAGTCAAAAATCACCTACAAAATCAGACACTGAGGGAACCACCTGTTAAAGCACTTGTACTTGGGTTGATCTTTTTGGGTAATGGGACCAGGCATTGAAGATTTTAAAGTGGATAGTAGATTCTCATCACCCTTCATGGCCTTTTCCCATGGTGACACATATGTCTTCACATGAAGCTGCTTTTTGGTAATATCTTTTCGGCCTCCTGTGAAGAAAACATTCACAGCTGGAGCAAATCAAATAATAATTTACATCCATTTTTCCAAAAGACATTTGGGCATCATGTAAAACCTAGATAAAAAGAGAATACTATGGCAATTTTTAAAAAACTCATATCTAATTGAATGTAGGCAATGCAGTCATCATACCAGTTTTTTAAAAATACATACAAATTTTTTCCACAAATGTTTTTTTTTTTTTGTGTATATTTCTGCAAAATTTTATGTCTTTATTTAATTGAAAAAATACCAAAAGATACCAACCTTTTAGTGGAGACCACTCACTTCCCCCCTCTCCCTTCCCATCTTTTCCACCTTCTACTCCTCCTGCTCCTCCAGCTCCTCCTGCACTGCCTGCTCCTCCTTCCCCTACACCCCGGCAACCAGGTTTAGGAGGAGGCACGGGGGCTCCTCCTGCAGTTATCACTCCTAAGTATGGATGTCCGTACTCTTTACTGACATGGTGCCCGCCAACATTTATCATCTGACATCTTATTTGACCTCCCAGGGAGGGAACAAACTTCTGGAGGTTGTCCTGAAACAAATAAAATCATCACATTATCACACTATTACTAACCACTTTGAGTTCTGATTGTGTTATATGGTCTTTTTATTTATTTATTTTATTGCTTGTAGACAGTTACTGTCATGCTATGAAAGCAGTGTCATATTTATGGATATTTCTAAACTATATGCATTATTAACACAGTATCAGCATATTTTAAAATTTTTTTAATTATTGAAAAGTTGTTGGGCTTTTTTCGCTACAAACTAAGCTTTCACCAGTGACTCATTGCTGAAGATGTCAGGATTGTTCTCATAGATGAACTTCTCGACTCTCTGCTGCCTCATTCTAAACATCTTGGAGCCTCGGTTCTTCATCAGGGAAAGCTCCTCCAGCATGATGTCTTTCGGTGTCCTGATCTTTGTTCCCAGATCGAACTCTGATGCCTCAGGTTCCGACTCATACTCTAGGTAAGGTGATATATATATAAATAATGTGCATGACAAGCAACACTAAAACCCTCAATATGTCCAAAAAGTTATTGATCGTTTAGATTGCAGAATGTAAAAAACTATGAGTGTTGCCAGTCTTAGCTATTGCCACTATCAATAAAATCCCTTTAAATTTGTTATTCAACTATCCCTCCAGCATTTCTCATCTCTTCTGTATGCATGCATTCTCTTCTGAATAGAATAAATAATGGGACCACGTTAAGCACAGTACTAATACCATGATCTAAATAAAAACATGACCTAGACTTACAGTTGCAGTATGTTACATGTTATCTTTCATTTTCTTGCAGTCTGTTGCTGATAGGTTTTTATGCTTATTATTTGATAACATTTTACCACATCTAAAGTATTTATTGCTGCATGCTGTCTTCATGTGAAGTGTTGCACTCTGCAGTGGCAACCTTATATCCACATCACTTCTTCTCAGCCTTACCATTTTGGCTGATATGTGATAGGTCAGTTATGATCTTGGAGGGCTTTTTCCGCTTGTTTAGGGGCGCAGGTGTTCCCAGAGGCATGACTGCAGGGTCATGAAAAAAAAAAACAACATAAAACTTTATTCCTGGTTACACAAATACAGAATAACATGTTTGCATTTGAACTCAGAAACTGAAGTCTTGTTTTCAAGTGAGAGAAACAAAGTAATGTCAGAATATTCAGATATACTGAAGGAGTGTTTTTGTTTCAATTTATTATGGATTCACACCAGCATTTCAAGATTACTCTACACTATCAACACCTACACCCTCTACTAACCCCTAAAAGTAACTCTATGAGATCTGAATGTAACAAACAGGCATACAGCATGGGCCCTCCTCATTTTTCATATTCAAGGGGGTGTCAGTGCCCTCAGATTCCACACATTCCCCCGTGGAACAGATGCCTGCCCCAAAGGAAACGTATGGCTCAATGTGTGTTTCAGTTTTGTTTAGAGACACAAGATCTGTACACAGATTGCATCAACATAAACAAGAGCACGCTGTGGTTTTGGCAGAAATTAGTCATCAATACATTCTGATTATATAATTTGGAGCACAAGTGAGGGCTTCAGGATAATTAGATGGCATTAGAATTATTAATATCATAGGATCATATTCCCCAATCTTCTGCATGTAAGTGAGCAAAGTGGGTGGAATTTTTTCCTTATCTCATATGTCAAGATATCTTTCAGTCCTTACAATCATTATCATTAACTACAAGCTATTTTGAATATCAGTACCTTCCTTGCTGGACAATATGATATGCACTACATTCTTATATCATTTCTTACATTGCATGTTTTTTAATACCCTGACAGAAATATCAGCATATTCAACTTTAACAGTTTCTTTAAAGCCCAGTCAAGTGGCAAAACATCACATCACATCTAGTGGCTGTAACTTAACCCACTGCAGCTATTTTTAAAATCCATTTCCAGCCAAGACATTTTAGCGACGTGTAATGGTGTCATTCGACTATCAAATGGGCTTGACAAACTCTTAAGAACACAATACACACCTCCAGAAGAAACTATTGTAAATGTATGTTTGATCCTCTCTCAGACAGAAGTGACAGGTGGAGTAGATGTTTACAAGGAGGATTTCTGACACTGTTTTAATTCTTTAAGTTAATTGCAAGCTTAAGGAACTCAGCCCTCAGATTTACCACCCCCTGTCAGGATCTGGTAACACCACATAAAACCTCTAACGTCCACAGAGAGAGACAGCCTGCATGTTTAGTCATTTTTTGGTCATTTGAAGACATTGCAAAAGTCAAAAATAAGCTAAGTGATTTTTTACTGCCATTTTACCTCTCTAATTATTTAAAAATTCTTAATGTTTTTAAACAAGCATCTATTTTAATTCAGTGCTGTTGAGATCTGCTTCCATCACTATTTCTTCACCAGCTGCACAGCCCACAGAATTAATAACTGGGAAAATACAACCCACCTTTAATTTCTTTCCTAATTTATTCTAAATCCAGAGATGAAATCCAAACTCACATTTGATCATTTGACAAACAAAGGACGCTGATAGGATAAGATCCACTCACCGGATTTCTGTTGTAATGCTGACAGGCGAGATAGACCTATAAACACCAAATGGTGAAGAGGATCTCAATCTCAATCACAAGTTTACAAATCCCTCAATGCCTCTGACCCCACATATAGTGTACTCAGGTCTCGGGAAGTGCAAAAGCCACCCAACACTTAGGAGATCTTCCACAGGGTTGGGGTGTGGGTGGCAGGAGGGTTGGTGTCAAGACGGGAGGAGAAAGTTGAGGTTAGGGGTTTGAATACGGAATGGGGAGGGGGGCATTAAGACGGTTGGAGAAGTCTCTGTTGGCCAGCTGAAAGTGCTGATGGTGATATTAAGGGCACAAAATCATTCTCACAGATGGCTAAGAAGCCTATATTTAGTAGCAAAGAACGAGGGGAAGAGAACTCGGCCATAAGATATAACCTCAGAGGACTCTCGGTTGTGTTTCAGGTTTGCAGCAAGACAGAAAGAGTAGAAGAAGACTTAGTAAAGAGGTTAAGAGGTTAAGACAATGTATACATTATAGGGTAATGTCAGCTTGTGTTTCAAACAGATGGCTCGCTTGCAGCTGTACTCTAATTTGATACTCGATTGTCACATTTTCAGTGTCTCTGCGACACTGTGACTGTAATGGATGTGTTTCACAGGTTTCAGATACTCTGGTAAAAGTGAAAACAAATGTAAATGTAGTGTAGGGTATTCAAAGACAATTACCACAATAATAAAAAAAAACTTGTTTGCTTATTGTAACAGGCATTCTATACCACTGTAACATGACTGCATGAAAATATTTTAGCCATAAGTCTCCTAAGAAATAAGCTCTATGTCCTGGTGGCATCAGAGCAAATCTTTGCTATTTTGCTTGATTTTATGAAATCTGATGGAGAGATGGATGTGTGAAGGAAAGATGGAGTTTGGCAAAAAGAAGAATATGATTTATTTAGGTGAGGATCTAAGGTGTTTTCTTTCATATTTCATTTTTATTTGATATCCAGAGATGAAATCCAAATATGTTCTGACCTCATTCACTCATTTTCCATACCTGCTTTATCCTATTCACAGTTGTGGGGGGTCAGGATGCCGGAGTACCTGGAGAAAACCCACAATGCCACGGGGAGAACATGCAAACTCCTCACAGATTTAATTACTGTAAAGATGTAAAAATAATTCTACATGCTAGACAGTTTTGAAAACCGAGTTTTACCATGGATGAGGTTTCATCTTATTTATTGTTTGGCACCAAAATTGGGAGGAGAGGGGTGCCAGGTAGTTCAGCTTGTTGAATAGTTGCCCCATGTACAGAGGCTGATCCTCATCAACACAGTAAACTTACGTTCAAGTCTGCGCCTGCGCTGTTGTGTGGCATCCCCCTCTGTCTTGGTCCTTTTTCTTGTCAGACTTTCAAGGTAAAGCCACTAGTGGCCACAAATCTATAGAAAAATGGCAAAGAAGGTAATCAATATGATCTACATGTTTTTATGAACATTCTGCTTAGAGTTAGGGCTCTATTTTCAGATTAAAAAGCCAAAAGCCCCCCACTGAAACTTGTCTCTTTTGATTTGGTTTTCTGATCTGTTGTACACAATAGAACAACAAAGTTGATGTTCAGCTTTTGTTGCTTTAACTTTTTGACTCTCTCTCTCTCTCTCTCTCTCTCTCGCTCTCTCTCTCTCTCTCTCTCTCTCTCTCTCTCTTTTTAAACTAAATTTAAGAACAGGAATTATTTTCTGTTCTTCTCTTTTGCAGGTGTTTGCAACTCAAGACTATTTTTTCCATAGGGCCAAATGATATTTAGTTTTTTTGTAAAACTAAACTTACTTTTCTGTGAATTCAAAAATTATTAAAATGATCTATTTTGCAGCCTGACACATGGCCAACTGTATTTTACCTGTATTCTTTATTATCTTAAGCATGTTCTTGGTTTGCCTCTTCCTAAAACAGAAAGTCTTAACTCATTATTTCTTAGTACTACTACTCACATCTTTAGCAATCCAAAATCTGAAGAGTTGCCACCTGCTTTTTGCATACTTGAGTACAGTCTGCTCAAAGTAATTTCAGTCTTGTTTCTGAACAACTGGGGTCTTATAAATTTTCTATATATAATATTTGTAATTTTATTGTTAATGTTGAAAAATACATTTCAGACATCTCCACACCTCTTAAAAATTTGGAATATGCATGTGTTGGTTGCAGAAGCTCTTTGGGGGATATTACCTCCATGGAAATCGCATGCCGACCAAAAGTCAGGATGACCAGAAAGAGGAAGACATTGAATCATATTGTAATTCAGTTTGTTGCTGGAACATCCGTCCCATGGAAACTGAAGTGGATGAAGTTTTAAGCACATCTCAAAATAGAAACTTTCCAGAAACTTGAACCAGTTATTTTTTTATTCAGTCTTTTTATAGCTGTTAAATTAAGAACTAATTCTTGATTAAATTAGCAACCTGGCAAACTGTCATTTTCATTACATATAAATAGTCTTCTGTTTGAATATTAACAGCCCTATATATACGCACCCTTAGAGTGTGAATAGCACCAAAATGCCCTTCTGATTCGGCTTTGCCTGAGAAGCCCAACCCACAAAAGTGCTGCAGCACCACTTAGTGGCTCATGTTCATTTTAGCACAAAACTCTTAAAATGCATCAGTTTAACTATGACTGTCGACTAATCTTATTTTGCTTTAATTTGGGGGAATTGAAGTGAAATACATTAAACATAGGAAACATTTTACATGAAATATACATTGTTACATTTATTTTTTATTTTAGTGGTTTTTTTAAATCTAATGAATGCATTATTTTTTATTTGTTTTACTTTATTGGTTTCTTATTTTATTCTACTAATTTATTGATTGAAGATTTTATGGTGTCTCTGACCTGCTGGTGTTACAGAGTTTCCGTTCAGAAAAAATAAAGTATCTTATCTCCACTTGACTTAATTGAATAGTTGTGTGAGTGAGGAATGCAAGAGAATGAAAATCTAAGGGTTAAGCTAAGTGTGGCTAACAAAGAGGCTAGAAAGATCTATGGAAGTGTTTTCAGCTTGTAATTTCCTCTGTTAAGAGGAAATGGGAAGTCATTAAAAATTAAGGTACAAGCATATTTTTGCTAGACATGAAGAAGAACTCAAAAGCTTTTAAACATCTGTCGCAAAAGAGTTTTTATCGCAACTTCACATCAAATCTCTGCTGGAACTTTTAAATTTATGCCAGACCATGACATTATCTGTAAGGGAGAATATGGGAAAACTCAAAAATCCTAATTCAAGAATAAACACTAGCTTCAAAAGGTCTTTTCAAGCAGTGTTACATCTGCCCAGGTGGAGTAACAATTCTGACATGGATAACCACACTTTTAAAATTCAACAATTTACTTTGCCTGTATTTTTAAAGTGGACAGGATATTAAATATGAACAGATTTTTGTTCTTACTGTTTGTTTGCTGTGGAAACCCGCACTTTAAGGGAAAAATAACTACGTCAAATTAATGAGATGCTATCTCATAATTATAACTTGAAATCTCATAACTATAAATTTAAATCTCATTATTATGAGATGCTATGTGAGAACTTTTGATTTACAAAGTTGGAAATGGATATCCAAAGTCTACTCCAGAGGGCAGTATGGCGATGTAATGCTTAGCAGTGCCCCCTCATGACATGCTCTGAGTTCAAACTTCATGGGGACCTTCCTGTGTGGAAGGTCTTAAGACTAGATGTATTAAAACTAGTATTAGCCATGTTGACATGCACGACTGTAAGCTTAAATGGCATGAAATCATGTCTATTTCTAACACTGCTTTAGCCTTTGCAGTTACCTCATCTAAATTCTCAAATTAGGTTTTGAAAAAAAATATAGAAAGGGGTTTAGGATCTCTGTGTTTCTTTTAAAGCTTTCAAGCTTAAAATTCCACAAACATTCTTACTTTCAATGTTTTTCTGCTGTTTTCTCTTTTTTAACCAAAGGACTGTGTGATAAAGTCATCTTCCACTGTCACATTGTTAAACATCAGATCATATCCCACAAATGTATATAATTCACAGTCTAAATACATAATGCCTTGAAGTGACAAACAGAATTGTAGTCAAGTCATTTTTAGCAAGACTGTTTGCGTATTTGCATTTAACAGAAAGTAAGTTCTCTAAAATATTCTTAACTGATTCAGTTTGATTTTGCGTTTGATTATGTTTGAAACATTTGTCAGAAACTAAGATAAATAAATTTTCTTATGTGCACATCTTGAGTGAGAGGAGACCCCATTGTGGTAAATGTATGTTCACACACTGAGCAGCAGGGGGCAATGTAAAATCAGACATTTCAGACATTAGAAGGGCTTTCAAGATCTGATTTTATTTCTCTAAAATGTGTAGTCCTCTAGTTAGTATAAACATCTACTTAGCATAACAAACATTTTCACACTTAATGTTAACTTAATTCAAGCACTTGCATATCATATTTTACACCTCATCCTAACTATGCACAGATTTTGTTGACATAATATTATGAAAACAAGCTTTTAAGGTAAACTATTCGTTAAAAATAGTAAAAAAAAAAAAAAAAAAAAGTTTGTCCCAATAATTCAGCAGAAGAAAAAAAGCACAGTCATTTATGTTTCTTACTTGTTTCCATTAACATACCCAGTCTTTCAAGTACACTGCCATTTAGATCCTGACTTTTTAATCACAACCATTATGAAAAGACATTAGCTAAATTGCTGCACTTTTTTCAGTCATCATCTTGAGATTCACCACAAGATTTCACAAATCAAACTTCCCTGGCCATTCTATTGTAATATCTACAGGCTGTGGGATTTCATACTGTAGGTAATCTTTCAGACATCTCAGTTTTATAACATTTGATCATCACCAATTAATGGGAGATGAGCAATGATCTACCTGAGACCCCACTGGGTAATCTGGTCTACATCTATTTTATCCTCCGTCCACAGCAACTCTCATTCCTTGAACTCTTTTTAAAAAAGGCTGATGCCTCTCAGTCCATCAACTTATCATTATATCCCTTAAGATTAAATCACAATTAAACAAAATAAAATACACATCCTTCATCTGTGTTATTTGTTTAATAAAATGTAAGAATTTACATATATCTGCAACAAGACTAAGGAGACTGTGGTGTGCCTAAATGGCAACTGGAAGCGAAGATATCCAGTGACAAGTATACATTCAGTGACAGCCCAGGCACTTGTTGAATGTGACCTGGGCTAAAAAGATAGCAATTCTCTCTGGCTATAGTGAGCAGAGGTATTTGGCACAATCTCACTGACACTTTGCAAGAGCAAACTGTTGCTTTGCTTATAGATCCACAATGATCTCATCTATTTATTTTTTCTCTCTTTTCAGCTGGTCATGCATAATTTAAATCCTCCAATGAGATGGCAATATCACTATGGTTTCTCCTTTTAAATATCACATACAGGAGATAAAAGGCACTGGTCTCTTGTTCAAATTTTTTTGTTTAATGATAATAACCTTTATCCACCTACTACTGTTCAAGATCAAGCAACGTCTTCAGTTTTAATCCTGTGGTCAGAACTGCAGCTGGTCATTTCAAGTTTTGAAGAATAATTCAGTACTGGAAAAACTGCAATAGCAAGTAAGTGTTAGTGGCATTATCCATTATTTCAGTTCTGTAATGCATTGAATAAATTTGACTGTTTCGGCTTTTTAAACTTCTTTTAAAACAGTTTAAAGCTCCTAACCCTTTTACCAAATCATCTAATGTTCACCGTTGAATTATGAGCTTGGATTATTCACGTTGGGCAGCTTTTTAAAAGATTTGCCTTTTTCCTTTTTAATGAATCGAGAAGAAAAGTAATTTGAACTATAAAGAAATTACAGATTCAGAATACCTGTTTTGTTCAAACAGTCATCTAACATCTGAAGACATCTTCTTCAATATTGATGTAACAACACTGAAAGCGATCATCATACCATTTGAGAAATTGCAATTCCTACATTTTCTCTTTAAAAAGCATTCATAACAATTGTCACTGATTTATTTTATGTCCACAACCAACTAGTGGTCGTAATTCGTTGCTGTTTAGATTGCCGCTGGTCGCCATACACGGGCCTGGACACCTCCTTTGTTGGCAACAAACCGTGGTTTAGGTGCCTGAACTGGGTTGGACTTGATTGGGGGCAAAGAAGAAAGGATGCTGAGCTCAGGAGCACTCTGGAACTGCTTGGCTGTCTGAAGTCCAGTGGTGTATGATACTGGAACATAAGGTGTAGGGATTGCAGGGGGCACAGGGTTTGGAACAGAGGGTGAAGAGAATTTTGGGAGCCTGGGAGGCCCTGCTTGTTGTGTGGGAGGTGAAGTTGGGTTTGGAGCAATGACTGGTGCTGGAGTTGGATTGAAAGCTGCAGGAGGTGGGGAAGTCATACCAGAATGAGTCAAACGCTCTCCAAGAGTAGTGGCTGATCGAGGTGCAATGACTTTGGGAGCCAGAGAAGGAGCAGACATTGGTGTGGGAGTGGAAAATCGTTTGATTTCATAGACACGGGCTGTCTTGAGTGGTATCTGCCGAGGAGAGGTCAGTGAGCTGCCTACCATCGTTGTTGTGTAATTACCATGCTGAGCCTGGTATGAAGGCATGGCTGATAGATTAGTGACACTGCCTCCATAGTTGAACATGGCGGAGTTGAGCTGATAGGGCTGCCTTCTCATGAAATCCAGAGCCTTGATGCCTTCTCTTTGAGAGCCTTCTCTACCCTTGCTGTCTGGTTTGTTTGTATCCCTCTGAGGTCCTATTGGGATAGAAGGGGCCAAAAGTGGATTGTACCCAATTGGTGGAGGTGCACGGACATTTGGGGAGTATTTCCACTGAGAGGGAATGGAAGTGTTTAGGGAGGGTTCCTGGAGTTGGGCTTCATTATGAAAGGTTACTTCCTGATGGTAAGGGGTTTCAGGTGGTGTATCCACAACATACATTCCCATGCGGCTCTGCCTTCGTGCAAACAGTTGGGCTCCCTTCCCTCCAGCCTGAAGAATCTGCGGGGCCTCATGTATGACCCGAGGTTTGGGTGCAACTGGAGGAGGTACCCTTCCTATGCCAATCTCACCACTTCTCTCTTCCTCTGCATCGTCATAAATGGTTTCATTGGGTTGTGGAGCACACTTGTGTCTGATGGACCTGTCATCCAGGTTCTGCACCATTGACAAAAGATCTGGATTAGGGGAGTTCTTTTTCACATCTGGCATATTGAACATAGGTTTCGGTTTGCCACTACGCCTTCGAGACTCAAGTAAGATTCCTGTGCGGCCTGTTTGACCAGGAACAGGAGTTGGAGCCACAGCTTCAGGCTGGGAGACCACTGTTACTTGAGCTACAGGAGGCATGGAACACTGTGGTGGTGGCTGAGCAACTGGCACTTGAGGTGGAGGTACCAGGACAACTGAGTCAACTGAGCCTGAAATTTGAGATATAGGAGGAATAGGTACTGAAACCACTGCTGCTTGTGGGACTGTTGGCATTGGCAAAGATATTGGGGTCACAGAAGCATATGGAGGATGATGAACACCAGTTTTTGCAGATGATGGCTGCATTGTCTCTACAGAGGTAGAAAGGGCTGATGGGTGAAAGGTAACACGAGCTTCTGTTGACAAAGCCAGAGGACCTTGAGGGATGGAGTATGGTGGGGAAAATACTGGTGGGGTACCAGGTACTAGCTGTGGAGTCACTGCTTTTGGATTATTGGCAAGTTCAGAGGCAGTGGAGAATGGTGGTGGCACAACAGCTGCTGAGGCAGGACGCTGGTTTCGCTTTGTGACAGCTGGCTTGAAAGTAACTGGGGCAGTTGCAGCTCGAATACTGATGAACCCTGGAGTAAAAGGACGTGCTGTTCTGTTTAGGACATTACTTGCAGGTAGTTCTGGTAGTGGTGTTTCCGCTGGTGGTGCTGGACTGGCCAAAACAGTAACCGAGGCTGTGGTTGGTTTGGATGCCACATGTGGAGGGGACATCACCATGCTAACTGTGCTAACTGCAGAATAAGATAGATCTCCATTAGGTATTCCCTGGACTGTATCAGCTCGAGTTTGAGATAACCCAGCCTGTGTAGTCGCAACGCCAGGTTGTGGTATCTGCTGAGGTTGCCGGTTTGATTGCACTTGTGCTTGCATTGCTTGATGCAATGCAATCTGAGACTGCTCCTGTGTTTGAGATTGTGAGGGAGCCTGAGGTTGTGCTGCTTCTACCTTTTTGGCATGCTCAGCTACCCTTTTTCTCTGCTGCTCAAACAACTGGGCACCCTTTCCTGTAGTGTCACTCAAACCTGGACTGGGGGCATCCTCTGCTCCATCCCCACGACCTTCTGTGCCTGCTGTTGCCCTCTTCTCAAGCTTATCCAGGTAGTCGCTATCCCATGTTGGGTCTGGAACTGCTGAGAAGCCATCCTCATCAAACTCAGATTCACTGCCAGGAAATACCCCATCCTCTTCTTGAGAGTCCTGACACTGGTCCTCATCAACACTACCAAAGCTGGTGAGGGTGTACTTCTTGGAACGCTGTCTTCTCTTCTTAAACATCAACACTCCCTTGGAGTGGGGGTTGGGAGCGTCTGTCAGCAGAGATGCAATTGTTCGACACTTGCTTTTTGCTTCCTTCACTTGCTTATCTTGCAGTGTGTCACCTCGGTTCAGTTCTGCAGGAATGAAAGTCAGAGATATTAGGATTTTGCTATAGTGTAACATAAGCACAGTCAGATTTCCAAACAATTTAGTCTATAAACCAGTAACTGACTGACATCAGAATGTAAGCCTGTCCTGACCACCATGCATTCAGTAGGTTTCCATCTCTTAACTTGCTACAGCATCACTTCCGGGAAAATTCCAGGCAAGTCTCGAGCTTCTCACATTAGCTGGAGTGAAGGATAAATTTGCACATTATTGAGCTTATGTACTCTGACATCTATCTGACATGAAAATATTTGCAAGCTAATGGAAACTTGCAGGCTATAGGTTACTGCAAGGAGAACTTCAAAGGGCTGCCAACACATTTCCCTTAATTTGTTATGTTATTAAACAGATTATCATATGCAAACAAATTCTGTTGCACTGTTATAAACTGTCATGTGAAGGGAGTTCTTAATTTGTGTAGGACAAGATTCCCAAGTAGAACATTAGATTGTTAAACTTGCACTCTGTGATGGCAAGGGGATTTACAGGAGTAAATTCATTTAAGCTATTAAAGCAGCCTGATGACTTCTGAGAGCTCAGCTATGTCCTTTCCAAGGCCTTATTGTGGATGATGGACAGGATTACGAGCTGGTGGAAAGAATGTTTGGTCAGTGTCTGTGTTATTTAGCTGTTGTTGCATCATTGCCTTGTTGTGTCGGTGGTTTATCGTCACTTTTACTCTTTCTTCAAAGAAAATGTTGTGCTGACATTCATTCAACAATAAGCTGCCTTTTGGAAAATGTAAGAATGTAGTTAAAATAAATTTCATATGAAAAGGTTAACCGAGATGTTACTGACTGAGATTTCAGAATTAAGACAGTATTCCTGTTTTTATTCAGACTTATATATTGATATTTGTTTGGTTTCAGATGGAGCAAATAAATCAGGCAGATAAAATAATGTAATTATATAATCAAATAGGAATATAAAATGTAAAGAACAATGTCAAAATGAGACTCTTCAGAAAAAGATATAACAATTTTAAATCTGTGTCTGATATGAGCCATGAGACATTATTTAAATTAGCTTCCTCTTAAACCAGCATGCTTTCCTTTTAAGGAATGTGTGCAGAATTCATGGGAAACACAAGTCCATACCAGTGGTCCTCCTCAGCTGTACTTACTAGCTTGCTTGGCCTTTTCCATGTAAGTTGTTGTAAGCTCTTCATCAATAGGTTTGTTCACAGGACCCACCATGGGCACAAGCTGGCTACGAGAGCTCAACATCAGAGCCTCCTTTGCCCTCTCAGGGGAGACCAGTGGCACATTGGCTGGCTCTAGAAACCCACTATCCTCCTCTTGTCCTCCATCCCGTGGACCCTGGTCATCTGCTGAGGAGATGATGGACGAAGTCTCGGTAGAAGTCTGGGATGACCATATTCCTGGACCAGGTGGATGGTAAATCACCTCTTTTCTTGCCACCCCTGGCAGACCCCCCCTTCCATCTCCATCTCCCCCATGTCCATCTAACAAACGTGGGAAGACCTGTGCATCTGGAGCACTGTCGTAGCCACTCATCTCTGATGTCTCACCACCCTCTGGAGATGTTCGTCCTGTTGGTTTTCCGGGGTTTGAATTGCTTGGGCTGCGGCGCTTCTGACGTCGCTGTCTCTCATAACCTGCCACATCTGCGTCGCTATCAGTCTCTCCATAGTAAGCCTCACTACCAGGTGGGGATGTCAAACCACTGGTTAGTGAGGAACGGCTACGATGGACCTCACGGACAGGCGTTTGGTGGGAGTGGGTTGGTGACATGGCTCTGAGAGCAGCACGGTACTCTTTGTCTATACGGGGCGATGGCGCACGTGTGACAAGCACTACAGATTGAAAAGCAGCAGGTGCCCTGTAAACAATGAAAGAGTTTAGAAGTGTGATGGGTGTTTGGATGCCAGTTTTTAAATCTGAACTTTCCAAATTCAATTAGCATAAAGATGCTTACTTTTAAGCATTATATTACATTTTATTTGGATAATATTATGTGATATTTACCAGCTCTGTAAGCTATGAGTATTGCACATTTTTATTCATCACAATGAGTAGATGATGCTTTATGATTAGCAACAGTGTAGCTCTTTGGGTTCCTCTGACCTTTTGATTCGGATGTTTAATATCCCAGGGGAGCTGTCAATGAGATTCATGGCTTGGGCATGGGAAAGTGATCCACATGGCTGCTCATTGATGGATACCAGCTCATCAGCTTCTCGGAGCCCAGCCCTGCATGCTTTGCTGCGTTTACGTACCTGCAAAAGACAGAGAAGTTACACAGATGTTTAAGGTTGACAGTTTGGGGATAGTCCAAAACAACTCCTTTGAAATAGCCAGATGTTTTATGTCTTATTCAAGTTTCAAAATCTTTTGGACAAGCCCAAGTCCAAGGTATGTATTTTATATTTGAAATATTAAGTAAATATTTCTCCATTTTGTGTTTGAAGTGGTTTTCATATTTTCAAAATAAATGTGGCACATATGTGGCAATGTAGTCACATATGTACAGCTTTATATGGTTTTATATGGTTAATTCATTGGAATTATATGTATTTAAATTAACTCCAGAACTTATCAACTATTTCATGAAGTTGGGTCTCAGGTTTAAAGCCTTAATTTTAAGAGCTAAGTACAGGATAGTTTTTTGCTGTCTTCCAAAATAGGTATTTTCTTGCGAGTCCTTTGTTTGCCCCTGTAATATTTGGAAAAAACAAAACCTGACAGAGCAATGCTGCTGTCTTGTCTTGGTCTGAGATAGTGACTGACAGAGAACTGATTTTGTCCTGACAGCTTGATCTTGCTGTGGACAAATGCCACATATTACAGCTCAAGTGGGGCACTCATACACACTTAAACAGGAAAATGCCAGCCAGCAGCCATCTTCATGTGGTGCTTTGCTATTTATGCTCGAGATCATGGCATTTTGCCCTCATTAAATTGCCTTAAGTCTGTGCAAGCCACAGTAACATTTTGCATTGTAAATATAATGCAGATGATTTTTAAAAGCAAGTTTGCAAGGTTGATGATGCTGCATAAAGTCATGCATTAAATTAATATAATATGGGACATCTTTGGTTTCCCCAATTGGGTTTCTTTACAGGTATTGTGGTGCGCATGTAATGAAATCTCATGTCTCCATTTAACTAAACCTTTCAAAGTGGCCTCTGCCTGCTCGTGGCACAGGATGTCAAGTTATTCGTTCAATCATTCAGCTTGTGGTTGCAAACCATAACAGTTAAAATACTCTTACATGCCTGCTCACATAGACCGCATGGACAGATACAAAAATACACACAGAGGCATATAAATAAACACACATATGCAGGTTCACTGACACAAATATAGATCTGACACATCGGCTCTTTCAGTGAAGTTCAGCATAGCTCCACCTGTTAGGAAGGATATAATACAAGACCTGACAAGATAACGCCTCCCTTCTCCCAGGGGTTAAGGAGTATGCGGTGTTGGACGGTCAGAAAGAAACAGCTGGCCACTGACAAAAAGGTGACATGCTGCCAACCTGCGTTGCATAACTTAAAATAGGATTATTATTATTATTGAGAAAAATAAACATAATTTAGAAGCTGAATATAGTTTGCGAGAAGGCTGTTATTGCAGACAGACGATAATGAGAAATTTATTTGAAAATCTCTTTGTGGAGGATTCTTGTTGGGTTTTAACAGGAACACAGGAAAATATGTATATATAAAAAAAAGATTTAAACATTAAGGTTTCCTTTTTATGTAAAACTACACCAACTAATTCCCTTTTTCTTTTACTAGATAGCAAGGTACAGATTGGTGAATGTTTAAAATTTGTGAACAAGGCTGATTTTCACGCTCTACGATTAAACAAACACCTTGGCTTACCCAGAGATCTACATCTCAACTATAAATAGGCACCTGGAAAATTACTTCTGCTCAGTCAACAATTATTAAGTGTTTGTGGATTTGCGTACAACATGTGAGTGCAAGTGACCTGAAGTAACATATTGAAAAATTAAAATTTCTTTTAGTAAAACAATAATAATTGAAAAACAAAATCCATAAAAGATGTATAATGTATTTACTTTAAACATGGCAAGTTTGGATGAGGGACAAACAATTACCTTGGCTTGTAGATTTATTTTATATCATGAACAAGGATAGATTTATCAATCCTATGCTCTCTTTTATATAATGTAAAATGTTGTATAAAAGAGAGAGAGATAAAGCATAGTGGGAGATCAAGAATTACTTTTGGATGGCTTCTGTGCAAAATTCTATTACATGAAGAATTTGCATTTGAAGAGTAAATTGAGCTGAGCACCTCCATATGAGATCCCTAACCCTAAACTTTTAGTGAACTTCTTTTTCCCAAACCAATATTATGACTAGAAATGGATTCCATTAAAAAATAATTACTTACCTTTGTGGTTTTCACAAAGGTAAACTGTAAGCTTGAACCTGACCCCTATGGCTGAAATGATTAGAGCTTATTACAAAGAGTCCTGGATGCGTAATGTAAAGAATCCATATCTTTCACATAATGAAGAAAAATGAACAAGATTGTTGTACAAAAATGTTTGGCACTATTTCATTATTTAGGCTGCTAATGAAACCCAGCGTCATCATCACATGTAAACCAAGAAACTATTAGAAATACCTGGGATTTCTGGGTCAGCATCACTCTAGTTTCACCTCAACTCAGCTTTTTGTTTTTGATGGGAGTGAAGGCCCTCATTGGACAACATCCAGCAGGGTTGGCTTACATTCCCAGCTAGCTGTACTTGAAGTTTAAAGTTCATTAAATCAATCATCAGTACGCTTCTGCGTGAAACCCTTCTTAAACAAGATTATGACTCATGTTCAGGCCGTGAACCAAACTTCACAGCAGCCAATATTCCATTTCGATGTTCACAGCTCTTTACATCACTACCTAATATATCTCAGTTAATGTTTCACATTATTTAGAGAGAAAAATGTTTCTGCTATCCACTTTTCCCCCAGAAAACTAGGAAATGTTGGCTTTCCTAAAATGTGCTGTGATGCAACTTACCTTGGCCACCTGGAGTGGTTTCTGATGTTCCACACCTCCCTGGAGACGAAACCCCCATGGCGCTCCACCGGACAATGTAATGATCACTTCCTCAGCAACCATTGTTCTATGTATTTTTTTTAGTTTTCTTCTTTTTCTTGGTTATTTTCCGTTTTTCTTTGATATATATGTTTCAAGTGAGAGCCCCCACTCCTCAGTGCATTGGCTGCATAGTTAGCAGTCAGGGCCCCATAGCAGAGCTCTGACCTGCTCTTCGCCTGCCGCACTGTCCAGACGCTGACTTCCTTCTGAGCCCCAGGGCTAAAACTCACACCTGTACACACACATGCACATACACGCAAACCCATACCCAGAGTGGCACAGCCATCATAGCCAAAGGAAGGGGAGAGGGAAAGAGAAATATGATGGGAGGGTGGTCTGTGTCTGCTTACACTGAGGAATGTCTGCCCCAAATGAGCAAGGGGAAGGTCCAGCTCAACACTTGTCCTGTCACTCAGACCTATGCCACTGGGTTGTTGATAGCCCCTCCAAAAATAGGACATCACCACCTTTGCTGCTCTGCCTGCTCCTCTGCAGACCACGGCAAAGTTAACATTCAGAACATCCTAATGGCTGCGTTTTATATCTCACACTGAGGTCATTAGTAATCTTCAGTCTCAGCCAAACTCAAATCGCAAACTTGATATGATAGAACATCAGTCCTGATTAATTACTTTCAAATGCTTTCTAAATTACGTTAATGGGTGTTAAAAGAAATCAGCGATGTAGACAATGTTTAGACTGACTTTGGTAGTGGGTTTTTTTAACCACTGAGACTGATCCAACCAGCTTCTCTGGCTTTAAAAACATTCCAGATTGTCATCATAGAGCCGTTCAAATAAATGTCATACAATCTTTGGAAATATAAACTTAGCTTCCCTTTAATTGAAATGTGTATCAAGTTTTGAACTTTAACAATTTTAACAATGTTGACTGAATGACAAATACATAAACACACTGAGGACACATGACTGACTCCAATGGTCTTGAAAAAATACAGTTTTTCTATTGTGACAAGATATAGATCCCACAGCACATTCTCACATTGTGATCCCACTTTCTTACACCCAATATAAGAAAGTGGGATCAGCCTTGATGTGTTGACAGCTGTGCAGAATTTGAACAAGCACAGAGATGCAGCGCTGGTTTACACGAGTATGGTAATGCCATGTTCTCGTAAAACCATGCTTATCCACTCTCAGTGAGAATATACTGATATAAGCAGGTGCACTTTTCACCGTTTTAGTTCAGTGTTTTCATGCATCTTTTAATTAATCCATTCAAATTTCTAGATTTGTATTAATCTTTAGGTATTTATTCTTCAACTAAGGCATCTTTTTGGGGTTATTAAGTAGTGTAAACAGAATTGAGGACTGAGTAAACAATAACTTAACTAGTGGATCTATGACACAGTTGAAGTCTGGTGTGTTAGGACCATGCTCATCGAGGGGGCGGGGGTTACCTCTTGATCTACTTTAAAGCAAATAAAGCGATTAATTAACTGAAAAACAGAAAATTTTGGTGGATGTAAATTAGCTTAAAATGGGTTGTGTTTTAATGTAAGGAATTGTCAAGCCTTTAAAACTACCAATGAAGGCTACACTGCTATTATCAATGATGCAGGAGGTTACCAATGATAGCTGCTCCCTTTGGCAGCCTTGCTCTGCAGCTGTCTCCGGTCCTCAGGATAGTAACTGAGATCAGTCCTGTGTCAGACACTCAGGAAAAATGCTACCCTCTCTTCCTGAAGACAGAGTAATATCTAATAGAAAACCACAGGTTAAACATCTAATAGAAAACCACAGGTTAAACAAGTGGTAAACCATACAATTAGATCCATTTAAAAATTAATTGTTTAACATGCATGGTGCTGTAGTGGTTAGCAACGTGGTCTCACAGCAAAGTCACTGGTTCGAGCCTCTGCTGGGGGAAGGTTTGAACAGTAGTCTTTTTCTGTGAGTTTGCATGTTCTCCTCGTGTATGTGTGGGTTCTCTCCAGGTACTCCGGCTTCGTCCCACCGTCCAGACACATGCATGTTAGATTTATTGGTCACTCGAAACTTTTTCCATAGGAGTGAGTGTAAGGGGTGAATGGTTGTTTGTCTCTCAGGGCCCTGTGATGGACCGGCGACCTGTCCAGGGTATACCCTACCTCTCGCCTGCTAACTGCTGGAATAGGTTCCAGACCTCCCCGACTTTGAATTTAACTAAGCAGTGTAGAAAATGAATGGATGAATGTTTAATTTGTGCTTACAAAGGAACAGGGGTGTATTAGACCGACATCTGAGCAAACAGTAGTTATAGAATTATGGATTAGCTATACCAATAACCCCCCCTAGTGGTTAAAAATGTGTTATTGTTGCCTCTGAAGATTTACTTCAAAATTTTCTACGTTTCATAATTTCCTGGGTTTTATTTTTTTGGGTTAAATAAAGCTTAACATTTCATTCTAAATGTGGTATTTTATGATATTTTAACACATTCTTTAACTAATGTTTGACTGTTCCTTTAAATATCTTGTTTGCATAAAACATTTTACCTGTAACTGCACTTTATTTGTCCTTTGTTTTATCTAAAGAGTTCAACACTAACTGAAATCTGAATTGACACATCCATTAGAGTCCAAAAACCTAAATTCTATGACTTGGCATCAGTGACCTTTGAAAATTCCTCACAAAAAGTCCTTATTACAGAGGAATGAGAACGATATGGATGAAAAAGCAGGTATATGATATCAGTTTTCTTTTTCTTTGTTCTTTCTCTTTTTTAGTTGAAGCAATCAAATGTGCTGTTGCCTAGCAGTGACTGTTTTCCTGTCAAACTAAACAAAAAACACTGCATTGCAGATCTTTGTGGTTCCATTTAACAAGCCTATGAAAAGTAAAACTGAGGTCTGCTCAGTCACTTCGCTAAAGAAAGATGTTTGCTGTCTTAAAAAATTTAAAAGAAGGTTAAAATTATTTTACTTTCCCTTGTAGCTCTGCATGTTCTCTATGGCTTTTTTCTATTTATATTGTTTTGTTGCAGCTAAATTGATTAAAGTGGATGTAAAAGTGCAAAAAGGAGGATTGTTGGTTTAACTCAGGAAATGGAGAAGCAGAGTGTTTTTCTGAACAAGGTAAAATTGTTAAGTGAGGAGATGGCTTTGTCCGGCCCTTGTTCCCCCTATTAATTAATTTGTATGTGCCTATCTTTCTTTCAAGGGTTTTTCTTTCACTGTTTTATTATGTCATATTTTCTCTTCCTTTTCGGTCCTTTTTACTCTAAAGTGTTAGACATTTTGTCAGTTTGTTTTTTTCTTTTTTCTGTTTAACAACTTCTGTGTTGGCCAACTTGCCTTGTCGAGGACAATGCTACAGATTTGTTAAGAAAATGGCTGAGATTCAATGCCTTTTAACTGTGGCATCTGTACCAGAGTGGCAGAAACTGCCAAACAGCCATTGCTAACCCAGGCCCCCAGATCAGGTGAGGTAAAAATGATACCACCGTACTGATAAGCATGACGTAAATTAAGCTTTTAGTTATAGCAATGCACAAAATGAACAGTGTAGGTATTCATAAAGATAGAAACATTTTTATAAAGTGAAGATGGTGATGGAAAAAAGGTTTCAGTTATAGAATGATTTCAGTCGAACACCTTCTGGTTTATTGATGCCATGTATCAAAAATTCTTTGGTATAAAAAGTTGATTTTCCCAGAATGGAATCAAGAACAGACTGAGCTTAACTTTCATGTGAAGGAGGTTTGAATATGACTTTTTGCTACATATTGTGGCAGACAGAAATGTTTTAAATGTTTTCCTGCTCTAACACACCTGATTGAAATAAAATTGATCCAGCAACTTGTTGTCAATGACCAGTTGATTTGACTCAGGTGTGTTAAAGCGTGGAATCTAAAACCTGAATGACAATGGTCATTGTGGTGTTTGACATCTTTGCTCTAAGGCAGTGTTTCTATATCCTGGTCCTCTGGGACCACTGCCCTGCATATTTTAGAGGTGTCCTTACTTTACACACTGACTGAGATAACTCTCATTAACAGGCTTGCCTAGAACTTGACAAGCAGTTCAGTTAATCTGCATTAGGTGTGCTGAAGTCAGTAAGAAGTAAAACCTGCAGGACAGTGGAGTGTTGTAGGTTTTATTTTATCTCTACTATAATGTTCTGTGACCCTGTATTGAGTCAGTATAGCCCAATAGGAGGATTGATGGATAATTTAATGTGTATAAATCGTTTTTTTCTTATAATTTTGTGGTGTTTTCCACATTTTATATTTTGAGATATTGTTTTCTCTGTAACTTGAAGATATCATGTTTATTAATAAGACTATAGTTTCCCAAGATTAAATGGACTAACATATTATTTGACTCATAATTATACTGCTGCAGCTCTTCCTGCTGCCTTCTGTCTGAAATGCTCTAAGATGAATTTAAACCAAAAGTACCCAATCCTTTTAGCCCTTGGGACTTTTTTCAGGGAACTAAATCATTCATTCGGACTGCGGTTGTTTGTGTTTCCACTGCGCTCTAAAGTCCCATGAATATGAGACCAATTACTGACTGAGTCACTGCTGGATGTATGTGTGAGGAGAGGGTCTGATCTGCAGCACACAGACAGAGACACTAAAGCTATGTTGTAAATGAAGAGCATTTCAGCTGCAGTCACGCAAACTGACAGCATGGCACCTTACAGGGTTATACTCAGGTGTGGATGTTTTTCATTTGGGCTGACGAAAGCAGTGGCTGATTTCTTTCTTTTTTTAGGGAAAAAAAATTATGGTTTATATCTCTGATTTGCTTTTTTCTTTACAATTCAAACTCCATGTTGTCATTCATTTTGTAAACCTCTCTCTGCAGCCTGTTCACTAAAAGCATGAATGGCTAAAATTGTCTTTGCAAACACTAATAACCATTCCTGTGTAAAATTAATATTAAAATATTTTAGAGTCAGTGGTTGTGGTTAAACAAAGCCTCCACAATTTTCTTAAGTTTTGTCTTCAGCTTGGTGTGAAATTTGTTGGCATTAAAATCTTTCTTCTGTTTCTTTAGTAAGACACTTAAACAAGTCTGAAACTGTGACTAAAAAGTGCTCTGTTAAGGTTACATGTACACCTGCCATCACTACTGACTCATTTAAAAGCTGTTGGTCTGCTGATAAAACTCTAGTTTTATAGTAACTAAATCTCGTGACTAAATTGCCAAGTTTGCAACGCGATGGTGTCGGACTTCTATTTTTAAACTGACACATCAAACGGATGTGTAGTGTGAGTACTTGCAAAAAGTGTGAACTGCATGAGTCTCACATTTAGTGTGTGATGGCTGACAGCCCTGACTTTTCATTCTGTGGAGCTTGCAAAATTAAAAACTAAACACATCATTTAAATATTACATGATGATGAAGACTGAAAATTTTGGATTACCGTGCCATGTTTCAACCACTTAAGAAGAAGCATTTTCTCTGTTAGAGTGTAGTTTCTCTTAGGGCATTTTGTTACTATGCAATACTTTCATATACACAGAATGATTGTGACGTTCACTGACTGAAAGTTTAAATCCAAAAGAGCATATGTCATATTTAAATTCTTCATGAGGAATCACACATTGCTCACTCTTAAATTTGCAGCTCAAATAACTTGCGACTCTCAGTTGTGAATCTTCCCCACATTGTCATGCCAGTGTTTTAGTTTGATGTACAAGATGTTATTACTGCTCTAATTGCAGCCACTCAAATTTTCCTTCAGGCTGACTGATTCTTGTTTTGTGCCTCCAGTTTGTCTCCTGTTCATGGGCTGAACTCCTGACCCCAGTTTGTGGCGGACTGCGCTGCATCTCTCCCAGGATCCCCACTCTCCTGAGAGAAACCATCCCTCTGTCATCTGCTGCATGAAACAGATGCAGCGTTGCTCTAGGTGGCCCCTCATAACCTCCATGTGCTGTCACCAGTGAGTCAGGCACACATACACGTTTCTCTAAACTCACACAAAACAATGGTCCAGACCATCTGTCTAAAAATGTGTTATACAACAGGTCATTCTAACTATGCTCTGATTGGTCAAAGACACAATCAGTCTGTTGGTTCCCTTCACTGGTTGCTATGCTGGTCATACCATGATCCTTTACCACTTTGTGCTGCACTGTCTGGAAGACCAGAAATTATGTGGTGTAATCTGGAAACCACCGCATAAATAAGCTTTTGTATTACTTATTATTTATTTATTAATGTTCTCAATTATCATTAATGTGTATCTATTATATAATTGAATATTATCACATTAGAACTATTATCACTCACAAAAACCCTTTGGGGTTTAGCTTGTATCCTGTTCTAGCTAACCTGTTTCCTGCACAGTGGTTTGTGGTGTGTGTAGCTTCAGCAATCTAATGTTTGTAACTGTGGACAAATAAAATTTAACCCAAGTTGACAGGCTGCTGCCACAATCACTCTGTGATCCCTGAGCTAAAGGGTAATGTCAGCATGTGGCATCTAATATTTCCATGGAAGAAATCTTAACATGCTGATTATTTAGCAGCTATATTTACCATGTTGGGAACATGGTGAAAATGATCATCTGCACAACAATGGTCCTGCCACATTGTAAATACATTTATCTAAAAGCTAGAAAGGTTAATTTCTTAATGATGATACAACAAAGGGGAATGAGTTGATTAAATCAAGAGAATTTATCCTCCTGTCTGCAGAGGCTTTAGCTTTATGCACTCAAATACTATAATTGGTCTTTAATACAAATAGTTCACTGGTGTGATATGGCCAGCTTTTTTAATGTGAATTTTTGCTTTGGATGGTTTAGTTTGTGCATGCAGTACTGCTTTGATCCTCACGGTGGAACTATCTACTCTATCAACATACACATACAAGCACAAAGCTTCTATAATCAATTTAATTTTTGATGAGTCAAAGGGAGCCTGTTCTCTTGAGGGGAGATGTCTGATAAGATGGAGCAGCCCAACAGGAAGGTATTATAAGGGGGTGGAGGACGAAGCAGAGGAAACACTGAACCAAAGTTTGTCAATTTGACACAAGCTCACCAGCATCTTCTGTCTGAGCAGTTTGTTTGATGTGATGAGACCGAGTGGTCCCATGCACCCCTCTCAATCCATCACAGAGCAAGGGGGGAATACAGGGAGGATTAAGTTTCTACCGGCTGGAAGGTGTTGCAGAGTCAGTGCCCCACTTCAGGCCCGGTGGGAGTGACAATATCTGTGAGATGTCTCAGTTTACTGTCTGCCAGAAAAGATGGATGTAACTTCTGACCACACAGTCTTGGATTACATGTTTCAGTGTGGCACATAGTAATTTGTTAAATGAAAGAGACTACGACAATGACAGATATAAAGTTGGAACTTTGAAGTAACTACACAATAAATAATTTAGTCATGCCTCTTGATCCAACAATGTTGCAAAAAAAAAAAAAAAGAATTTTGTAAATGATAAGGATCAAATAAATCACTTGTAACTTGTAGGTGGCTGTAGGTTGGTTTTACCTGTTGCCTGAAGATGATTTTGCAATGTGGGAGCCTTAGAAAAATAAATTTTTTGTTGGAAGGGGAAAAGCAATTGCCTCTGCATATGGAGAAAATTTAGCCCGTTCATGAAAATGAGTTGACCCTTCGTTTTGATTTTTGACCACATGACTTTGGTTTGACTCTAGTTTGACTTTTTTTTTTTATTATTATTATTATTTTGTTTATGTTCTATTCATTCTTCACCACGGACTGCACCATTTCTTAAAGAGAACATTATTTTATTTTTTTAACTCTCATTCACACTCATAGTTTTGATAAATTAAGACCACTTTTTGCATGTGTTTTATGTTCCTGGTGCATTCAGTAAGAAACACTGAGATGACATGTTTATGGTTTTTAGAGATATTTAACAGCAAATATTCACTCTGGTAACGAAACTCATGTATTATATTGAGGAAGAAATGGATTCCCTCTGACTTTGGTAGTCTTTTGACACTTTCCAAACTCCTTAATTTCCAGACAGTAGCACCTGCTGGCATTGCTGATCCTCTAACTTACCTCTATGACTACTTGCTTCATCAAGAAATATTATTGATGCTTGCTGACCCCTCTTCTGTCATCATCTTGTTTTTTGCTTTGTGACCAACACATTCAGAGCTGCAAAGAGCTACTATGCAATGTGCTCGTCTGACCACTGAGCTCAGTGTTTATAACATGGTACAGCTTAATCTGGGGATCAAACCTCCAACCATGTAATTTCTGGATGACTTAAGTGCTACACTGCAAGAAAAAGGTGAAAATCTTTTAAGCTGATGGTTAGAATCTTGTTAGAGGAACGTTACTTGCCTAAAAAAAGAAAAAGAGAATAAAAAAAAGAAAATAATGCAAATCTTGTTTGAAGTCATCTCTCAGATCTTGTGCTTTATGTTAGTTCATCCATTTTTTTATTTATTTTTTCTTTCCTTTTCTGGCTCTAGTTTTGTATTGACCAACTCGCAATGGAAACATCTAGCTATTGATCAGCTTAAAATCATTAATTGATGTTTGCAAAGTTATTTAAACTTACATCAAAATTGTAATTTGGTAAGATGGTTAACTGGTAGCTAAAACATACCTTATGTAGCAGATATGTAAGTGTGGATTTTGGCTGTTGTGAAAGAGCTAGTAGAACCAGATTTCTGTGCCATCGGGAGCATCCACATTCCTATGATAAGTTCATAAAGATGTCTGTGTTGACTCTTGTTGCAGTTGTAGCTGTTTTGTGTTCATGCAGTGGGTTATATTTCCAAAGGAGCATACTTACTGGCTAGACATGATTGCACAGATTGTACAGAAGCTCATACAGTATAATGCAGCAGCACAGTATGAAGACCCCCAATAAAGTCACTCAATGTCACTCCACACTCAATGAAGGGTAAAGTAGGGTGTTACTTATTGGTACAACAATTTTGTTTCTCACTGAAGTTTGACATCAGGGTAACTTTCACTTATATCATGCACTGGTGCTGATCAGTTGATTTTAAAAAACATTTTTCTGATAAAGACGCGTTGCTTCAAATACATTTTTTCTTTTTCTTTTTTTGTTCCTGCATTGAGTATTTGGCAATCTGTAAGTGTTATTGACATCATATTTCTTATTTTGTATTACTAGTACTGACATACTTTCTATAAAGTACAAGAAATAAGTTAATTAATTTAGGTTTGAGGAGAGAAAAAGGCTTGAATATAAATATCTTGAAATATAAATCTTTAAATATCTTAAAATATAAAAAAAGAGCTTTTACTGTAGGATTTTAAAAGTATTTTCAGTACAGTCACAAAGACACACTCCCACAATAGACGAACACACACCTTAGTTCTAGTCCAACAGAGATCAGATCTAGTGAGTCACTTACTCATCATCATGAATAAATCACACCCACTGCTACTCCCTTCCATACTGTGCAGCACTGTCTTTTCCTAAACACACAAACACACAGGCATTCAATCAAACACTAAACAAACACATACTGTGGCTGCGACCTTTATACCGACATCAAATTTCCCTCTGTGGTGAAGCAAAAAGAAAATTTTTTCTAAGTTTGGCAATATTGGTGATAGCAGTAAAAGAACTGCATCAAAATTTAATAAAAAAAAAAAAGTGTCCATTTAAAGTCTGAGTCCTCTGTAGATTATTTTTTAATGCTCACTCTATTTTTGGCATCGTCTTTAAAGCACAGGTTACAGACCAAATATCCAGGAGAATCTAGGCTGCTGCAGCTGTGAGTTCTCTTTGTTTCCTCTCAGATACTTGAGGAAAAAGCACTGTACACCACCTTGCTCTTTGTACTCTTCAAGAAGTCATTTGTCACTTTCCATTTTACCGCCCACCCCCATCCCTGTCTCTCCCCCTCTAAGCGGTAAAATGGAGTTCATGTCGCCCTGCATTTCCCTAGGCACACTGACGGCTACACCCACAGACCCTGATGCCCAGATGCTGCAAGACAAAGCGACTACTTCTTTTATGCCACTTTGTTTATGTTGTACTCTCTCATATTAGACAGTGAAGCTCTTATTGCTTATCTGTTTTTTTCTCTTGCTTCCACCTCCCCTTTTGTTGCTTTTTTGTTTTGTATGCTGTGTATGCTTCTTTTTTACATCTTCACATTTCCCACCACTTCTCACTTTTACCTCACATCAACTTTCCCGGTCTCTCAATCACCATAGGGAAAATGCCTCTGAAATTTTCCCACAGGGCGAGGCAACATGAGTTTGCCTTTACAACGAAGAAAATGGACTTTTATTTGAGGCATTGATTTCCTTACAGCATTATGGGAGATGGCATAAGGAGATGGCAGTGAGGTGAAGGCTAAGAGCCCCATGGTCGATACACATTCTCATCAGAAAGCCGGATGCTTCACTAAGAAGTTTTAGTGTAGTTATAATCGGTTGACTCTATTAATTGAGTAGTGTCAAGAAAAATTACAAAGATTATTTTATTTTATTTTCATTAGCGATTTATCTAATAATTTGAAATACACTGTACAGGAAATGAGAGTCGTGATGTCTTATGTGTCAATTCAACTGGAGTGCCACCTTGTATTATACTGTCACTATCATTGTCGATATGGTAACATTGACCGGAACATTGGTAGTAAGACTAATGCAGTGTTTTCTTTTGGGTCCATTTGAAAATTTCATATTCTTCGAATAATTCCTCCAAATTACCCCAGTTAACCTAGTTTATAATGAATTAATGTGTTAATTAGTGCTTTATCACAAACTTCCTTCTACACTCATGGTCAAACCTTCTGTTAACGTTAAGGATGGCACAATGTTACATGCAAGATGCTTTCTTATTTTCACATCTTTCTTTTTCAATAACAAAAAAGCATGAGGCACCCACACAAATATTTGGTTTATTGCATGATCGGTATTTAGTAATACCATCTTTTAACAAGTATCACACCTTATCCTTCCTAATTTTCAGAAGAATTGGTCTGGTTTTCAGCCAAGATCACAATGTCTGTACTGTCTGCTGAGGCTGACTATATACTATAGTATGCAGGTATGGCAAATATTTGCGTTTCGCAGGACTTCTCAGACACCTTATGAGGCGCCTGAAAGTGCACAGGAATGTTGCAAGGTACTGCAAGGAAAGTAGTCTCCCTGTGTCTTTCTAACATTCACCGTTTGCCAACTTGTTGTGTATCATAGAGGGCAGTTTTTCTCCACCCACCACATTAACTGGCTCTTCCTCATTCCAAACTCACAACACTAAGAATAAGCCCCAGAAAAGAGCCTCAACTCATTCCAAATGGACACATAAGACTATCGTACAAGCTCCTTTGAGCCATCGATCTGCACATTTTCATGCAATGGTGATCCGGATTGATATTTATTGACTGCAGACAAGGTGAAACAAAAATCCAGACAAAATCTAACCACAGTAAAGGTTAATAACAGAGTATTGCTGGATATGAGGGGACCAGTCTGCTCCGTGCTTCTCCTGGTGATTGTTCTGATTTTGCTCAATTGTCTTTGCTGCTTGTGTGAACACAAGTCAGTGAATGGCAGTGTGAACACAGAGAAGAAGGGAAAGCTCAAGGTGCCTCATCTTATCTTTATCATGGTGGACGACCAGGGTTATGGAGACATTGGCTACCACGGCTCAGACATCCACACTCCTGTGTTGGACCAGCTGGCGGGAGAGGGGGTCAAACTTGAGAATTATTACGTCCAACCTATCTGCTCACCTTCTCGCAGTCAGCTCATGACAGGGCGGTGAGTTTCCTTGTTGTGCCTGTTCTCATTTCATTTAATTGAACGTAGCATCAGTGGGCTTTTTCATTCTGCGAGTAATTTTTGACTAAAGTTATGCAATATAATTAATGCTATAAAAACATAGTGATGATGTCATATTTTCTTTCCAAATGAAATTTCATGGAATTAATTCCAATATTGAATAAAACTCAAATGGATTGATCACGACCTTTTTAAAACTTGCTGTATAAATGTTGCTGTACCACACATCTTTAAAGGGCAAATTCAAAACAAAGCCATTAAATAAACTGTGATTATTGGCAAATTGCTTGGTGTTTGTGTTTTTCCTCTATTTGTTGCTAACGTCTGAGACATAGAATAAGAAGCCCAACACTTACATACTGTATTTTTAGTTAACAAAGAAATAACATTATATTTACCACCACAAAATAACTTTTAAACATTAAATATCTTGGCTAACAGTAGTCAAACATCCAGAAGTGTGAATTATTTGTGACTTTTTTTTTCATCAGAATATTTATATATTGTAATATCTTATTTTCCTATGCTGCCAGCTACCAAATTCACACTGGACTCCAGCATTCAATCATCCGATCACGTCAGCCCATCTGCTTGCCTCCAGACATTCCTACGCTACCTGAACGTCTGGCTGAAGCTGGGTACGCCACACACATGGTGGGTAAATGGCACCTGGGATTCTGCAGGCCAAGCTGCATCCCTACAGGGCGTGGCTTTCAGAGTTTCCTGGGAACTCTGACTGGCAGTGGAGACCACTACTCCTATCAGAGCTGTGATGGAGCTGAAGCTTGTGGATTTGACTTGCATGATGGAAACAGACCTGCCTGGGAGATGAGTGGGAACTACTCCACTCTGCTCTACATAGAGAGGTGAGAGTGAATTAAAGCATGCATACAGTGAGAAAAATATAAAATTTCTTTAAATCTTACAATCTCCCCTTTGTTGAATCAGAGTGAAGCAGATCCTGAGGAGTCACGATCCCCATACACCACTCTTCCTCTATCTATCCCTGCAGGCGGCACATGCACCCCTTCAGGTACCAGATCATTTTCTGGACCCCTATGATTCCCAGACGAACCGTAACAGGCGCCATTATGCAGCAATGCTGAGCTGCCTGGATGCTGGGCTTGCACAAGTTCTCAAGGAGCTGAAGACTAATGGGTTTTACCAAAACTCAGTGATGATCTACTCCTCTGATAATGGAGGGCAGCCACTCTCAGGGGGGAGCAATTGGCCACTTAGGGGAGGAAAAGGCACCTACTGGGAAGGGGGTATTCGAGCTGTGGGATTTGTCCATAGTCCCCTCCTAAAAAGGAAAGGTGTTGTAAGCAGAGCACTAATCCATGTCTCTGACTGGTATCCCACATTACTGGGGCTTGCTGGAGCCCTGCAGTCTCATCACGGCCTTGACGGTCATGATGTCTGGGGTACCATCAGTAAGGGTCTACCTTCTCCTCGCACTGAAATTCTTTTCAACATTGACCCGGTGTCCAGGAAACCCGAGGAGCCATATGACAAGGCATTGGTACGCAATGGCTTTGGGATCTGGGATACAGCAGTAAGGGCTGCGTTAAGGGTTGGTGACTGGAAGCTTTTGACAGGAAATGTGGGTGACGGGGACTGGATACCACCACAGGCTCTTACATTTGGTCCAGAAAGGTGGCAGAAACTTGAGAAGCGGCGTAATGAGGTGGGGAAGTCAGTGTGGCTGTTTGATGTCAGTACCGATCCATATGAGCGGTTTGACCTTGCAGATGCTCGGCCAGAGGTGGTTAAGCATCTGATGATTAGGCTGGCAGAGTACAACCAGACAGCTGTGATGGCGAGGAACCCGCCGGATGATCCAATGGCCGACCCAGAGCTCCATGGAGGTGTGTGGAGCCCGTGGCTGGGCCTGGAGGGGCAGGAGGGAAATAATGTGGAAAGAAAAGAAAAAATATTAAAGATTAAGTACTGTAGATTGTGCAAATTAAAAGCCCTCTTCAAAAAAGTAGGGTCACAGCTACAGAGGAACACCCTGTTTTAATTGTCATTTCTAGCAACATTAGTCAGACTAAAGAATTCAATATTGAACCATATTGAATTGAATGATGATGATGAATGATGAATCAATGATTCAACTAAATGAGCAAAGTGTTGTCTAAATTTTTGTAGTTATCATGAATGACTGGACTTAAATATAATGATTGGGCTTCAGTTGAAATATGTTGTTGCATAATGCAGGAGAAAGTGAAAACAAATGAGAGACAAGAACATAAGACAGATGGACAAGATAGACCCACAATCGAATTCTGAAAGTCGACACATGAACAGACGGCCTGATAGACAAAGCAAACAGGACTGTGTGGCTGTCTGAGCAAACTGACTCACTCTGTCCTGCAGCCACACTGCAGCAGAGAGACTGTTGACTGTCGCTGGAAGCAATATGTGTCACTCTGCATTTATGCCTGCATTCAGGAATAGTTTGATAAAATAGAACAAGTGTGTGCATATGAATGCAAGTTCTAAATGACCTTGTTCTTTTGTCCATACGGATTATACAGATTCCCCTCTGCTCAAAGACCTCTGACCACCATAAAATGTCCTGTCCCTGTAGCACTGACCAGCACAGTCTCAGTAACGGATACCATCAGACTTTTCTGTTTATTTAGTGGCTAAATACATCTACTAGCTTATGAAATGTGCAGAAAGTGATCAAATTAATGTCAATAAAATAATTAATTATAAAAAAAAATCAGTGCTTGTGAATTGTTACTGCGAAATCTGTACAGAAAGTCAGAGATCCTATCTGCATGCATGTAGGAAAATCTGCTTAGCTTCACAGATCTCTTAAAGTTCTGATTGTTTTCTATCATTTTAATGGCATGTATAAAAAAATTTAAAAGTTGTTAAACTCAGATTATGTGCCATTGACCCACCTATCGCCTAAATCTCATCACAAAAAGGGTAACTGACAAAAGACTTGACTTTGATCCCATATGATGAATCTAGTATGATTCAATATGAACATGATTCCCCAAAATACTGGTCTGAAGAAGTCACAGCTTAGACGTACGGTGTCTGATTCAGTTTCATGAATTAGCCTGCTGGTGAGGCTGCTGCTGTGATGTTGCATGATAGGAGAAGATCAGAGGTGGTACTGTTGGTCTTAAGCTGCATGTATGACAGTAAACAACTCAAAACATTGTTAATGTGCAGCAGCTCATTATTTGACCCTTTCCTTTAGGTATGAACCATTAACAGAGTGTGTGGGGATATAAAAATGTGTTTGGGTGTGAGTTTCAGCAGTAATCCCACACACAGCAGCAATAGTGCTGCAGATTTCTCCCCAGTGGTCTGATAATGAATATTTAGCTGTCCTTCTCTAGCATCTCTCTCCCCTCTGGTCAACTCTCACACTTTCCTCCTCCCCCACCTCCTCCGTCCTTCCTTCTTTTACCCTCACTTCTGTGCTTATTCCCTCTGCAAACCAGCCTCCCTCGTTTTTCTCACTTTGCACAGCATCCTACTCACTTGTGTCTGCTCATTTGGAAGACTGAGTTGGAAATATCTGCATCGTTTTGCTCTGAGCTCTGTGGCATGCAGTTAAATAAAAAGAGTGGAGGAGGGAGGAGAGAGCTCCTTAGAGGCTACAGGAGGCTGTCGTGTACTGAAGTGCTTGTAGATCAGATTAAAAAGTCTTGTTTGGTGAAATATCTTCATAGCATCCATAATGCACTGTGAGCACTTACAGTTTTAATAAAAGGAAAGGATGAATATATTTCTTATTTTGTTGATAGTGTTACTGTCTGTGCCTCTAAAATGTGGAAAAAATGTCTAATGGTGTTAGAAACAAGCTCACAGTTGTAATGTTTAACTCATATTAGTCAAATCAAATTAGTCAAAAATTAATGCATTTGTTGTGTGTGTGTGTGTGTTTTTTTTTTTTGTTTTTTTTGCGTACAGCATAACTCCCTTGTTTTGTTTTGCAGCCTAAAGATGATCTGTTTTACTTGCATGAAGAGCTACTCTGATTGAATGTTGTGGGTTTGCAAAATCCACACATGGGATGAAACTTTTATGTGCTTAGATGATAATGAAATAACAAAAAAATAATCAAAACCTGTCTATAATACAGCTTTGAGTCAAATGTCCAACTTTTAAAAAACCTTTAAGGAGTGCTTTACATAATTGAGAGGTGTAATTCCTAAATCCATCCTCTAGTTTAGGTGTAATTGTCCTGAAATTAAAGCTGAAAGTCTACATGCGCTTCTGGGCTCTTGGGACCTTGGGCCCTGCACACTAGTCGCCATGGATGGCCGGTCCTGGCGAGGTCGGCAGCTGCTGATTTTGGCCCGCTGGGGCCTGTCCCCCATGACCACGGGGGGCTCTGGCTGGGGCCTTCCTTTGCCGCCCTCTGGGTGGGTCCAAGTTGATCTTCGTGGTGGGGTAGCTGGGGTTCGTGCTCCAGGATTGCTGCTGATCGCCCAGGTCTCTGGACCCCCTTAGTCTTCTTCTGGCCTCTGGAGAGTGGTGGTCACTTCGGCACGATCACACTCATCTCTGATCACTCCTCATTCTTCATACTCTGCATGCTGACACAGTCACTGAGTTGTCCAGTGGGTTTATACACTAAGAGCTACCTTTGTTTAGGTTTTTTTGTTTGTTTGTTTGTTTTTTTTGCTTCTTTTTGCTTCCTTCCTTCTTTTTCTGTCCTCTCTGGTCAGGTCCAGCAAGATTACATAGATTTCATCAATCAAAATAAATAAATAAGATTAAATAAATAAATAAATGAATCAGATTATCAAGAGGAGCCTTATAACCATAAAGCCCCCCTTGGCAAAGTAAACAACACAGCAACCAGACTATCATCCTGCTTGCTACGATACTGGACAGGCATATTTTGATTTACTGTTACTCAGTTGTTGGCAAGAATTGTTCACTTTCTGTCATTTAGTGAAATATACACCCCAGCTTATTAATCTTCTCCACCCTCTAAGTCCCTATACTATGTCTTAGGCCTCTGAAAAATTATTACCGAAGAGAATATAGTGTGTGTGTGTGTGTGTGTGTGTGTGTGTAATGGCTTTTTGTTGTTTGTGTAAAGCATGTAAAACTCTGTTATTCTTTTTGGGTTTTTTTTTGTTTTGTTTTGTTTTCTGTGGCTTAGAATCTTCATTTTACCATAAGAACCTGAGCTCTAGAACAGGGTCATGATGATCTCATTTGATAACCATTCAAACCAGGGGTGCCCATATCCTTGAGAGATACTACCCTGCATCTTTTAGATGTGTCCCTTCTCCAACACATCTGGATCAAATGGCTGAATTCCCTCATGTGCATGTCAAAGACAAGGGAAACATCTAAAAGTTGCAGGATAGTAGCGCTCGAGGACTGGACTTGGGCACCCCTGATTTAAACTGATACAGGTTGATTGTACAGGTACTGACATACCTGTAATCATCTTGCTGTCATCTTATTAAACAGTGCATGATGCATGACTGCATAATGACATTCTAAAAGGAGGTTAGAGGACAGCTTCAGCCTGTGCTGTTCAGGTACATGACGACATCAAACTATAATAAAGAATTCAGATGCAGGCTTATTTTAAGTAACTTGGTAAAGAAAACCACTTATCCAGATACTTTATATCCTTCTGCACAGAGGTTATCACTTATATGACACCACTCCATGGTGCATTAAAGTGAGGGTATGCCAGATACAAACTGTGTATTCACACACGGAGAGAACCTCATCACATCAAAACTCCAGCGTAAGGTTTTGATGAGCCTCATGCATGTGGGATTCTGGTGAACACAATCGTTAGATGCCCACACATCTGATTCCCATGATGGCCCGCAGAAATAAGGCACTGTCAGAGGATATGAATGGTGTAGGAGGTGTCACGCCAACACACACACATGTAAACACATATATTGCTATCCAGTACGTGGGAGGCAGCTGTCATATCCACTGTTGGAAAATCAGCTGAATGTGAGGCTAACTTCACATCTTAAGATCCATTGTTGAAGTTGTGAAGTTAAACACAATGGACTGACAATTCTGGCTTAAATATGAACTATTTTCATGTGAAGAACTCTTACACTCTTACTCAGAGTAAAAGCTCTCCTTTCTGGGCACTAATTCAGTGTGAGAGTGGTGTCACGACTGAAATGGGACATGCTGAAAGAAGCCTTTGGCAATGTAAACTGCTGCCCATTAAGCACTGTAGTGACCCTGATGTACTATTAAATGCTTACCCTGAATAATGTGATGAGCTGGTAATTGACAAAGAAAGGTAATAGATTCCGTTTAATCCACTGTGCATGACACACTAATGATTCCTATGAAGCTGTAGAGGTTAAAGCAGTCACTGACAGGCAGTCAGTGCAGCTCAGTAGCAGACAGGAAGGTTTGACTGCAGGGTGTTTGTCAACACATAAATGCCTCAAAATCATGAAAGTCTTGTGATGTTACAGCATGAGAGAGGATAGATAGGCGGAGCAGCTATGTGCCAACTTGAAAACATTCTTGTGGAATGAGTAACTCCTCTTTGGCCTCGGTGGCTTCACAACACTGCTGTTACAGTATTTGGACTGAAAGGAGGTTTGTTGAGCAGGGAGAAACACTAAAAAGTTTAAAACACCTTGTGCTTTACTACTGCAGCACCAGGGAAGACTATATTACATCATATCAAATTTTAGACATATCTGATTCAAAATCCAATAAAAATGATGTAAGAGAGAGACTTCTGAGAACTCATAGAGCTATGGAGCGTTTGCAGGCTTTATCTTTAAGGGGTATTTACCACCCACCCTTCAAGCTGCCACAGCACAGCCTGTCCAAGACCCATCTGACAGGCACATCAAATAGAAACTCATCTATTCAGCAATTAATACCACTGTACTTCTGCACCCCCACTAATTAGGCTTTCATATCAGAGCGGCTCCCTGTAATTATGGCAGAAACTGGTCGCGCTGCTCCTGCACTCACTGGAAACACTCATTAATTGCCGACAACATTCTCTGAACGCTGTGCCAGATATTCACTCACAGTTCAGAGGCAATGCAGGGGGGAAACCAGGAGTAGGAGGAGGATGCACATGTCTGCATTTATACACTGAACATGATAATTACACTGTACAGTGGGATTTGGACCAAGACACATTATTCTGGACTTTACCAAAATTCTTTTCTTCTCATTTCTCTTTTATTGTGGATGTTGCAGTGGAAATGAAGTTCTGAACACTTTCTTGTTGGAGCATATTTTTCTATTATATTACAAGTTAGTAGAGGGAGCAACAAGTTTACATGCTTTAAAAACATTAGTTGAAAAAACTCCTAAATTATACATTGCATTAAGCACAGCCAACATTAAAGATATGAAACAAAACGTTAAAGATAATGACTGAACTGAGAACAGAAAGGTGGGTGAACATCAGGTAGACTGGGTGAGGCTTTTTTAATTAAATGCAAAATATGACTTATTGTGAATTCATTTAAAAACAAACACACAAGTCTATCTAGGAATGTTTAAAACATTTCCTCCTCTCGCTTTTAATTAACTACTTGGGTCTTGCAGTGCATGTTTAGATGTTACTGAGCTGGTGGCAAGAATTGTTCACTTTCTATCACTCAGTGAAATATACATCACCACATATTAATCTTCTCCACCCTCTAAGTCCCTGTACTATGTTTTAGGCCTCTGCTTGAAACTTGAATACCCACAATAAAATGAGTACGTCTCTGCAAACACAAGGTCTATTTGAATATAGTAAAAGAAACATTTGTGAGATTTGTTAAAATGTCTGAGTATATTTAGGTGAAGAATGAATGAAGATGGCACATTGCACAAATAAAAAAAGTGTCAGGCTTGCCTAAAAAAACAAAACAGCAACAAAAAACAATCTTTCAGGATGAATGTGAATATCCCCTTGGAATAATGCAACTGTAGTTTTAAACCTCTGTAAAATCATAGTGCAACAGATGAACATTATCTCTGCAAAGGTAAACTCTGATAAATTGAAGCAGAACTAAATTAGAGAGATTTTAGTACAGACAGTTCAGGTGAGGTCTCCAAAATGGTCAATTATGGTATGGTGTGTTCATCAGTTCTCAACATCCCCCAACTGGAGGATCTCAGGTTCTGAAATGTTAAAATGGAGCCTTTACTTTTAATATTAATAATAATAGCTTGGATTTATATAATATATTCAAGGAACCCAAGAATGCTTCGAATGCAAGAGGCTGTGGTTGGACAGGCACTGAGGGACCAGGCCACTGAAGGATTTACAGGTAAAAAGAAGGAATTTACTGGTGATGTGTGATTTGATGAGGAGCCAGTGGAGATTTATGAAGGTAGGGGTGATATGTTGCCAGTACTTGGTGTGTTTTAGAAGTCTGTCAGCTGAGTTCTGGACATACTGGAGCCTTTCCACAGCTTTACTGGAAATCCCAAACAAGAGCCACTTGTGGTAATCCAGCCAGGTGGTGATGAAGGCATGAATCAGGGTCTCAACTACAGAATCAGTGACTGACTGTTGAAGTCAAGAGATTTTTTTTAAGGTGGAAAAATGTTGCTTTGTTGACAGACTTGATAAAAGCCTGAAATTAAACTGCTGTATCCATAAGAGGTTACACACATGTGGGGGTTGGGGAGACGGGGCATCCACCAATATTAATGAGTTCTCTAATCTTCTGGAACAGAGTTTTGGGGGCCACAATTAAGAGCTGTTTTGAGAGGCAGCAGGGTGTCACATATTTAGACACTGTTGTGGGAAGCATTGTTTGGTTTCCTTTTGTCCTTCCTTCCGTCTGTCCTTTTTTTTCTGTATTTAATCTTGCATTTCAGAGTTGTAGACTTAATAATATTCACATCATTGAATGTCATCAGCCTTTAATATTCTGTTTTAGCACACAGGAGTAAAATATACGTTTCTGCAGCTTTTCAAATCTCATTCTGCCTGAAAAAATACTGTATTTTAAAAGTGTCCCTATCCATATCCAAGGTTGTTCATTTTAGCCTAAGCTGTTAACAACTGAATATTAGGCCCTAAGTGATAATTAAATGTTAGAGGACAGAAGTGGTTACTTACATGGAAATGCTGGTTGAGCTCTCAAGAGTTTGGAAAACAGAAATATCCCCTTTTTTTATACAAATCTAGCAATATTCAGATCAATAATCGTCTACAAATGTGAAACTATAAATAAATATAATGTTTTTTGGAAACCACACCTCAATGCTATGTGTTTCCTCTGTAGTTACATAACATGGACATATTAATACGGTGCCAAGAGAAGATATTAATAATCTTCATGAGATATTCATGGCAGACCAAATGAACCTTTAAAACACAGCAGGCCATCACGACTCACTTGATTTTCTGTCTCCTACAAGGAGCTCCAGATTACAGTTAAAATCCATTAAACTGCAGCTATTGATTCATTTCAGATCTTAACTGGCCCATGAGAGGAGTTGTTTTGCAGCAAGGCAGCATAAAACACAAAACCATAAAAACACATTAAAGAAAAAAATAAGAATTAAGCATATTTCTGTGTGAAATGGCTTGCATACTATTAAAACAGAGAGTACTGCAAAATAAATGCAAAACATTCATTTTTGGTATAATGATTGTGAAAAAGAAAGAATGTTGATGAAATACCATGATTGTGGTATTCATTAAATATCCTTTAAAGAACATTGTTGCAACAGTGAAGGCATATACACAAAAAGGCATAAGAAATGTGTGAAGGTGGTAGCCCTCTAAAAGCACGGACATGGTGACTGAACATTATAGCTGAATAAGAATAATAATAATAAAGGTCAGATTATCTCAAGCTTATTGTGGACTTAATCAGACATGGGGTGTTACTCAGACATGAAAACTGAAGGACAAATATATAAATCTCACCATAAATCTTAAAATGCCCTTAGGGAACGAAGACATGTTACAGCTGCAGAACAAAAGAACAAAGATTTATGGATTTGAATTTATAACATTGTAAAAAAAAAGTTCAGTTGGTAACAAACAAAATCTCCATCATGAATCATCTCCTTGAGCAACATCAGTTGGCGTCACTGTTTTCTTGTTTGGGAGCTTCAGTTCAGAGAATCAGACCCATAATTTTGTGGTCATGCAGCTCATTGCTTTGTGCCCATATTAAAATATTGCGGCATCACATCTTAACCCATGGATGCTCCAAAGCTGTTCTGGTGTCAGTTTTACATTTGAGCTTATTAAATGAAAATGGAAAAGGGGAGATGGTGAAACTGAACCTCGGTCTGTAGCTACTGGTACATCAGAAAAGATCTCGCGTGGCTTACATTCCACCTCTTCCACTAAAGTCAGAGAGGAGAGAGCGGAAAGAGGTCTCACTCTGCAGCTGTTTCTGGTTTGACCAGAACAAAATACGGCTACTTTTTGACAGTCTGGATAATTTTAAGCAAGTGTGATGTTCGTGAAGTAAGAATTCTAATAAATATACAAGGCTGATATAACCCAAACGGACATTCAGCGAGCTTAGAGGTTCTGTAAAGGGGGTGCAGTAATGTGAGAGAAACGGGACAAAGAAGGTGCTATGACAGACTTCTTCAGTGCAGGAAAAATCAAACTGTGTGAAATGAAAATAAGAACAACCGTGTTAGCAATAGTATAGTCATGTGTTAGAATAAAATTGACTAAAACCCACAAAACATACAGCCTCAAAATTTAAATCTGAAGCGACATACATTGCTCCACTTTTAAGACTTCTGCAGGATTAGTTTATTTTTTTATTTTTTTTCTTGTTCTACAAGTGCTTTCTGACACTTGCCAGGCCAACGTTGTAATGAAGAATTTGTTCTTTTTATGATAAACGTTGTGGACGTTGGAAAATAAGTGGGGGGGGGGGGGGGGGGGGTGGTAGTATATTACTAAATACTACAAGTTCCTATTATTAAATATTTAGTTAGAAAGGCTACTCTGGCTATTAAAGACCTGTAAATAACCCATTTACTTTTAAAATCTTGAAAGAGTTGTTGCTATTGTTAATAGTTCTGGTTTATTTAGGATTAACTGGTGAAAGTTACTGATAAATCTTCCTATTAGTTCAGATTTTAGTTTATTTTGTTCTGTTAGATCTCTGCACTTCCATGTCTCATCATTACCACTGATTACAACATCCCATTGTGGAACCTAGAAAAGATGATAGAAATTAAAGGTACCATGCTGGTTTAGATCATATTTGTCAGATAGATTCAAATCTGGTCATGTCAACAAGTATCCTTCAGCAAAGTTTATTATGAAGTTCCACAGGGTTCTGTGCTGGGCCCAGTAAAATTTACATTATACTTGTTTTATGGGTTGGTCTCTGCAGCAACTGCTCTTTTTATTTTTTTGATGTACTTTACAGTCTTCAATAACAGTTCCAAAAATTTGCCTCCAATTTCAGACAACTGAAAACACAATCTGAAAGACATGTTACAGTGTTAATTTTAGTACAGTTTGTCAACTGTACATTTGTGCATATTAGCTATTTAACAATTTTTTTTCAAAACTTGCAAAACAACAAAAAAAAATATATAATGGTACAAATGAAAAGGGGAATTTATATTTTTTTAAATAGTGGTTTAAATAAAAAATGTATGAAATTTAACAGTATACATTATATAATCTTCTTTAAATGGGTTTATTTATCTGTTTTAGTCTGGTATGGTCAACGCCTGTTTGACACTTGGAAATTTGTCTATTCTGTCTTCTTTCCTAACAGAGTGACACACCTTGAGCGTAGAAGATCTTTGTTACTACAGCTACTGCTGTCTCTACTCCCTCCCCTCCTACTCTGCTCCTCTCTCTGAGCTCGAGCTTCTCTTCCCTCTCTGATCCTTCACGAAACCTGCGCGAGGCGAGCACTGAAGCACGAGGCGATTCCCCCCTCTCCCCTTCACTTCAGTCAACATGGCTACAATTGTAACCTCGACCAGATTCACAGACGAGTATCAGCTCTACGAGGAACTCGGAAAGTAAGCGAGCGTCAATATCACCACTGCTTCTGCTCCTCTTGTTGCATTCAGTCTGCGTGCGTATTCGTGTGTATGCGTGTGTGCACGTCTTTCTCCTCCGCTGCTGCCATTGTGCGCGTGTATTTCGCGTGTTGACAATGCGGGAGAGAGGCTGTCAAAAAACAGAGACGGGCAGGCACCCTCCTGTGCAACAATAAGCTGTCAGCAGGTTCATGTTATTGCTGCAGATGCTTGTTTCTAATCCCGAGTGTGTATTTTAAAGGTGTAGCGCACCATTGTGGCTGTCGTTGTAGCCCAAAAGGTGAGATACATACGCCTGTAGACCCAACTTGTGTATTGGTTTTTCTACGTGTTGCACGCGACAACTCCTTTGCATTCACCCGTTGCCAAGTGGCACCTAGGGTGTCCTGCTCAGCTTTGTTTTCATGCGTTTGTAAGCAGAATGCAGTTCAGTGGCAAAAGTAAAGAAGACAAAGCTCTGATGCAATTAGACTGATGGTTGCGGATTTAAAACATGAAAGTACACTTGGATGACACTGTATATCCTGGCTACAAAGCCACTTTATGACATCTTATCTCTGCGTGTGGCTAATAAAGCTGCTCTACCTACCAGTACTGACAACAGCACGAGTTTAAAAGGCAGCGTATGTGCAAAAATGCAGCCTGTCTGGGAGGATAAATGCTAATTCCTTCCCTCAATGGCTTCATCCCCCTGCAAACCCCTCTCACATTTCCTCCTGCCACCAAATGACTGGCTCCTTTCACAATGAACCCTCTCCTTTCCCTGTCATGCATTAGTAGACAAGACCTCTTCTCATACACAGAATGTCAGACTGCTTTAATTATAAATGTGATGTCCTTCAGGTGTATGTGACAAGTTTAGGGCTGTGACACAAGTGTTTATGTTGGAATTTGTTTCACTAATGTGTCATCTGGATTATTGATCTCTCCTGCTTCAGGGGTGCCTTCTCGGTCGTCCGCCGATGTGTCAAGAAGTCCACCGGCCAGGAGTATGCTGCTAAAATTATCAACACAAAAAAGCTTTCAGCCAGAGGTAAGTGCAGCAGATAACCGTGGCGTAGCTCAGGGTTACAGCTAAGTAGCAGTATAAAATAATGCAAACTGAAAGCTGACAACTATAGGCTGCTATAGCTGCTCAGTGAATCCGGTGTGTTTCCTTAAGAGCAGCGATCCAGGCGCTCTGTCCTGTCTTTGTCAGCAGAGATTCCTAAAAAGCCAGAGGCCACTTGGCATAGTTGAGCTGCTGTAGTTAAAGTCCCACCGATGGGTTCAGTGGGCTTTTAGCTGTTGTCTGCAATCATTTTAGTTTGTTATAAGTCTCCAGCAAAGGATTGCATGTGCTGCAGCTCAAACTTGAGCCTGGAATATCCTCAGCTAATATTGCAGCTTGTAGGATGAGATGAAGCATGTTTCTGGTTTGTTTTTATAGTTTCAACACCTATTGGTTATTGTTTTATTTGCTTGAAAAGAGGTCAGATTAGAGCAAGAAGGCAGGCGGTTAAATGACCTGACAGGTTTCAACAAGCCTTCAGGTTGGTGAGACTTACAGTGACTTCATGACTTGCAGAGTATTCATAGCAACCTTATTTTCTTCCTTTCTTCTCTCATCTAATAGATACCAGATATAGAGCTAATTGTTTGACAGCATGCTGCAGTTTTATAGGTGTTTTATAATAATTCTTTTAAGTGTCTGATTCAGTTAGCCTCAAATAAGATCTACTACCACATTTTTTACACTACGCTATTTATGGTTTTCCCTGTCCTCTGTTGTATTAAAACAGTTTTGTGCATGTAAAAGGTTTGCAAAGTTACAAAGCTAAAAGCACAAAACAAAAGATGTCCTTCCCAACAGAAAATGCATCTCCTGACTGAAACGCTACATTTATAGTGCAGACTTTTCAGCCATTACTATTGTACCTCACCGTGGGAAACATATTTGCATAAAGCGGGTTTAAAGTTTGACCTTACATATAGGATGAGCACCTGCATAATATTTATCCATTTTTTGCTCGTTATCAGCTGACCAATCAGAGCACATTGGGCTTTTTTTTTTTTTCGAGAAGGTCGTTAAAGTGACAGGAGATAAAAAAGTAGTGTTTATGACACAAATTTAAATAGGTGCTGCAGCAATATGTAGTATGAAGAAAAATGTAAGTTTCTTAAAGGCTGATAAATTTCTTGTTGTCAACCCCAGCAACAAGTTTTACATGTTACCATAAACTGATTAGAAACTGTCCTGCCGCCATCATGCCCTGATGTTCCTGTTTGAATAAAATGCTATCTTTGCAGAACTTAGTTATGATGTTACTTTGTTTCTAAATCTTACTTGTCAGCTTTAGGGAGTCCAATGTATGGCCTAAGTTAGTGTTTCTGCAAGATTGTGAGTGTTCACAAGCTGTAAACAAACACATGTCCCAACACCACCTCCAGTGGTTTTCACTGTTTGCAACAGATTTGTTGTAATCGTCTGTGCGTCAAGCTGCCTGTGTGTCACAGCTTTTTATTCATCATGTAGCTGAATCCAAGCATTTTTTCCTGTTGGATGTTTTGCAACATAGGTTTGTGTTTGCACATGTTTTCTGCTGCGCCTCCTCATATCTTGTGTGTGTGTGGGGGGGCATGCTGCAGACTGTGTGCGCAGCATGTTTGTTCCAGTAAATGTCAGACCAGTCTGCAGAAAACTGAGTGATGATGTGAACCCTACATCAGGGCCAGCTCTGGACTGACTGGGCTGCTCTTTTCTCTTGGGATGCTGACTGAATTGCTCTGTCTCCCTCACCCATGTCATTTTCTTTCCATTTAAGGCTCTTGTTTCCCCTGTCCTCCTCTCTCCTTTCTGTGTCAACTAACGATTGATATGAGCAAAGATCTTAAAATTCCTTCCCGCCAGCTGATTTGATGTGGTATCTATTTGTGTGTGCGTTGTTGGCACTGGTTCGGAGCTTGTAGCCCAGCAACGACAGGGGTGTAACTCTTTATCCCATAGGCTGTCTGGGAAAGAGACAGAGTTCTGTGTGACTGTGTGTGTGTATGTGTGTGTGTGTGTTCACTGTGGTCACAGTTGTCGCAAAAACACATGCATTCAGATGACAGCTTTTTTCTCACTTGCAACACATTTGCACACATTTTTTTTCTTACATGCTAAATATGTTTCACTGTATGCAGACAAGTCCTGTGCGTGTTTAGTTTCACATGCTGAAATGCAAGTAGACATTAGTCTGTCCTTCACTGCCCACTGCCCTTAATCAGGCCTGAAATGTGCAGCTAGTGTTATGTTTATTTTCCCCTCCCAACATGCTCCTCAATTTTATGTCACTCTAATGTAAGTGGCATTCAAACTGCTGTTATAAAATAATTCTTGTTAATGCTAACTTATTCTTTTGTTACTGTTTCTGTAGGTAATTGTTTCTTAATTTGCCTTATAGTTATTTGTATTTTTAGTCTGATCTGTCAGACAGCCTTTATCTTCCCTGTTATCAAACACTAGTAGAATGGTGTCTGAGAGACGTGTCGAATCAATGTCAAGACAAACTGAAGCTGTTTTGGCAGAGCATGGTGGTCCAACGCCTCACTTCACCTTACTTGTTTTTCTTAGCTTTGTCACCCATGGTAAGTGTACCTTTTTGTGTTGTGTTTTAGCATGTAGTCCTCTCATTTTTAGGCTTTACTACAGGAGATTATAGAGTCTTGTCATTTTTGCAGAAGTGGTCTCTGTCATCTTTTTCTGAAACAAAGTTTGTCTCCTTGCTGTGGCAAATGGCCAGCTGAACTGCCACGTCCTGAATTATAAATAAATATTCGTGCTTTTGTTTAATCCTGATTGGACTATTGCAATGCACTATACACGTGTCTTAGCAAAACCTCCGTAAATCAGTTGTAACTTGTTCAAAATGCTGCTTCCAGGCTTCTGACAAAATCCTAGAAGTTTTCACATATGACTCAGATCTTGTGCAAATGCACTGGCTTCTGGTTTATTTCAAAGTGCTATTTAAGATTCTTTTACTGGTTTAAAGAACTCCTCATGGACAGACACCAAGTTATATTAGAGGGCTTCTGCACCCATATCTCCCTGGCAGGTCCCTGAGGTCCTGTGACCAGGTTCTGCTGATGGTGCCCCATACTAAACTGAAAACAATAAGACTCCCATGGACTCTGGAGACTCTGTTCCTTTACACTTAACATTGGTGGACTCTGTGGTTGCTTTTAAAAGCCAGTTAAAAACCCATCATCTTAAATCTGCTTTTTATTAATTTCTTTCTTATTTTACTTTACTTTAAACAGTGAAGTTCTTCAAAGTAAATACAATGAGAGTAAGCTTAGCTCCCAAATGAATGTCATTAGAGTAATCTACTCTACCATCTACCAACGTAGGTCCCAGTTTGCTTAAAGTGAACCAAAATCACGAAGCGTACTACATTGCATTACATTGTGGGTAAACACAACCAAAACGTACATGTATGTAGCACTCTGATAGAAATACTGTCAACCCAAGACTGTTAGAATTTGATACATACCCCATTTGACACTGACAGTCATGCAGAGTAAATGCACCCTTAAAGCCATTCTACACTAAACCCACATAAAGAACGAAGACCTTGTTGTGTCTCCTCATGTTGCCCGTGAAAAAAGACAAACTACCAACTGCCATCCAATCAAATCTGAGCAAGAGGACATAACTTTACAGCCTAGAATGCTGCAGGATTTTATGCTATTTTCTTTGAAGTTTGTTCAAAAGCAGCCCAATTTTACTTCACTTATTAGTATCCAACATAGCTACAGCTCAAGCTTTGGCACGTTTTAATGTGTTTAAACTCAAAAATATGCGTTTTGGTTCAAATGAAGCCATTCTAGTGTTAACCCATCCATGGGTTTTTATTAAACATTTAAGCTGAACGTACCTCTATTATGCTGATGTCATGCTAATTTATTTTAATATGCGAGTCCACAAAGGCAGGAATTAATCAAGCATTTTTCACAATCAACTCAACAACCCGCAGCAAGGAATTCAGCTGGACATATCTGTTTGGTGAATACTCTGTTTACCAGTTATAGTCCGATATAACGTTGTTTGCTGTCCTTCACTCCCCTTATATATTTATACATGACCCTGTTAATAGGTGTACATGTGGCAAATTTACCACAATGCCGACAGAGGTGCAGAACGGCTGCTGCCAAGAAATACACAAGGTAACGATGCTATATGCTAACACTTTCATGCATTGTTACACCATAGTTAGCCGTATTTCTAGCCACTCCATGTACATTTATTGTTCCACGTGGCTAATCAGCTGTGTGTTTTTAGCCTGGTTGTTACATGTGTATTATTTCCATCTACAGTGTTGATTTCTAGCTTTCTGGTCATCATTACATGTGTGTTACATGCTGGTAGCGAACAGGTGGTCCTTGATTGTAGGAACAAACCCTTCTTTCAGTCATGGAAACTGAAAGTAGACACACAGTGGAAAACTCAAACATGTGATTAAAAAATGGGCACCACTCACTTGTCCCCTTTAATGAATTAAAAAAAGATAAGTTATTCTCACATGAACATTCTTTATAGTTAATGTAGTATGGTACACAGTCAATCAGAGTTATATCTCAGTAATAGATCCAGCAGCAATTCAACTGGCCCAAAAGGTGTCAACATGGTGTGTTTAAGCCAACAGTGTGTTACACACCAAAAAGACAAGTGAGACAGATGTTCACAGACACTACCAACACTCGAGATGTTCCTGTTGGTTGATCGTCTGTTTGGTGTTGGCATGACTGTGGTATGACCGGTGGTTATCATAAATCAGAGAAATTTTGATGCGTTATTATTAATACACATAAATGATCAGATTTTGTATCACGATAAGATTTTAATAGTCATCAGTTTATTCTGACCGTAGCAGAGAAGATTTTTAATTTAAGATTAATGTGTGATAAACACAATAATATAACCATAATATGTAAAACATCTGCATTTTAAGTATGTTACTTTATCATGCACTGCTCAGCACACACACTCCTAAACAGATGGTTCACAATCTCAGCTGACAGATTTTTTACAGCAGAATTGCTCATGAGCTCCTTGTCACTGTTTACAAATATCGAGCGTAGGTCACATTGGGTGCGATAGTTTGATATCTGGGGACTTCAGGATGCAGCCTCTACTTGGGAGGTGTGTGTTTGTAGGTGTACACACACGTCGGCAGGATTAAGCCCTATTCTCTGTAGCCCAGGGAGGGCACATTGATGATGAGGTCAGCGATTATGGCTGGCTCATGCGGCATCACATGCATGTGCACAGTCACTGAAGCAAACAAATGAGATACGGTGTGTTAATTGCAGAGTTTAGAGGTGCCGGCAGGTGGATTTTCATCTGCAGACCCAGGCTCGCTGTTTTCCCCTCCTGTCTTCATTCTTTAAGGATTTTTCCACTAGCTGGGGGCTGTCTGTTTCAGCCACATCATGCTAAAGCCAAATGATTTATTTCCATTACAGCATCACTGCAGGGAATACCCACAGCTGCACAGCATGGCAATAAACTTCTTTGACTTTTTCACTTGCATGTCTCTATAAGACTGTAGAGGAAACTCTGTTAAAAAAGCTTGACAGCTTTTGTAGCTTTTCTCTGAATCTACTAGGTTTGTTTTTGCTCTCATGTTCCTGTTTTGATGTCCTAATTATCACCTTTAAGTATTTACTACTGCTTTCAAATGTTTTTGGACCTGTATTAAGTTGATACTGATACAAACTGAACTGTTCCTAATGATAACACAGACGTGCAACTCTTCCTGCAGCTTCTCATTCTGAAAGCTACAAATTCTACATTTTACAAGATAAGCTGTTGCGACAAATAGCATCAGTTTACAGAAGCAGATGATGATGATTATTGTTAGCCTGGGGTCATGGTCACTTTCTGATATAATTCATAGAAAGCAGATGTTAAGAAGGGAAGTGTTTGTGTTGCTTTAGATTATAAGATGAGAGAGAGAGTGGTATTCTGTCCTTGGCTTAGTGATGTATTGTGATGTGAGTGCAGGGTTTTTGCAGAGGAGATGAAGGGCGGTAATGAAGAGTAGACTGAAAACAGCTGGAGAGGTGAGGAAAAGGAAGGTATCAGATAAAACACACCTCTTAAGCTGTTTTCTGTTCCCCTCCTCGTCTCTTCTGCTTCTTCCTCATAGTCTCCTCTCTCCGGTCCTGTCACTACAAACTAATTACACCACTTGTTTTTTGATGCAATGTTTAGATCACATACTTAAACTGATCACACCTACAAATGTGACTTGTAATCAGCCTTGTTTATTATGACTTTTTCTCTGTTCATATTTCAAGAACCAGTTAAAAAAATTAATCTTCTATAGTAAGGCTGTGGGTGGTGCTGGGCTAGATGTAGGACTCGTCTGGTTGAGCAAAATGAAGGACTAATGACACAAACACAGTAAGTGTAGTTAAATGCTCTATGTATTAGGAAAATAGAACTTGTAACAATTTAACTGTCACAAAAGAAAAGCAAATAATAAACAAAAAGAAAAATTGGGCCTCAAACAAAATATTCAAATAGGAAAAACATGAGATCCCCGGGGGACTTTCCTCGTTCTCTTGAAAGATGTGCAGGAAAGCACTTAATATAATATATAATATAATAATATAATAATAAAAATATTAATAATAAATATTGAATCGTTATCGCATCATATCAGCAGGGAGCTTCACTGTATCGTTAATGAATCGTATTGCTGCCGGTGTATCGAGATGTGTATCGAATCGGCCTCAGTAGTGGGAATTCACATCCCTAGTATCTTTGTTACACCAGCAACTTACAGCCTCATACAGACAGAGGGGACATGCTCTGCATAACAGTAGTTGGTCAGCTTTAAAGTGCTTCTATAAAGTCTGGTTATTGGCCAACATATAATAAATTTAGTTTTGTGGTTTAGTTTTGTTAATTTCCATGTTTGTTGGATTATGTAAAATTATGCACATTACCTGAAACCTATGCCAAATTGTTGGCTATGAAATCAGATTGTAATTTATTCTTTTCATAATAATCAGAGAAAGGCCCTGAATTCGGACTGTAGGATTATATTTGTCGCCATCATGCAAGAGGAAAGCAACAAAATGTGATCTAAGGTACAAAGAAGACAACATCAGAAGAAGCCGCCCCTGCTTATGTTTTCAAATCCCCCTTGTGTGAAGCAGGTAAATGGGGGTTTTCACCTCATTTCAAAAAATGAATTTCAGGCCCTGGTTCAGGCGTTGTATTGAATGTAGGTCAGTCACATTTATAGCAGTGCTTGCAGCCCAACACATAACCACCATAAATATACACATAAAACAGAAGAAAATATAGACTTGAATTGCAGAAACAACCCTCCGGTTGCATTCGAACAGCTGATTGACAATATACTTTCAGTCTAATCGAACTGTTTCAGTACACAAGCTCAGACACTGAAAGGAAACTCTGTTTAGAGTCTGATGCATCTCAAGTGTATCGTGTTATTTTTAGCTACAATTACGCACCTTGTTTTGTGTTGGGCTGTGAAGTGAGAGTATTTTTACTCTTGTGTCAGGTGAGGCCTTGTAATGAGATGGAAAGAGAAGGGCAGGAAGAGGGAGAAGCTAGCGGCACTTGTCCTGCTGTTGAATTATTGAGGTGCAGGGCTGCTTTCCTCTTACTGTGCATGAACAAGAGCGAAAGATTGGACCATCGCGCCGGTTTTTCCTCAGTTCTGTGGCTCATCCAATTTCTTTATCTGTCTGATTTCTCCTTTTGCCTTTATTCCCTTTCCTTTACCCCTTTTTCTCCATTTTGTCCCGTCCTCTTTTTCTCATTTCCTATCCTCTCCCTTTCCCATAAGGCTGCCGCATCAAAAGCCACACAGGCAAGCGGTGCATCTGTGTGCGTGTTTTCATTTTCAGACTTTTGGTGGGCTTCTGGTGTGCTCGCTGCAGGCCGATTGGCACAGGGCAGATAAATGTAGCAACGCCGCTTGGTGAATGTTTAATGGGACCAACTGTGAATATTTGATGAGACAAAGGGAATAAGGGATCAGATATGGAAACTGAAAGATTTAGAAATGGAAACAGAGTGAGACTGTCAGGCCTGTATGCTTAAAAAGTAGGAATAGTTCATGGTGATGGTCTTAGTATTAAACCTTTTATTCTTTTATCGGAGCTTTGATATAAGCTGTATCCTGAGGTTCCATGTGTCTTTTTTCCCCCTCCAGACTCTCCTTCTGTCATTTTTATGTTGCCATTTGTACCCTCTCATGTGCTCGTCATTAATCCTGTCTAAAATGTCTAAAAAGCATATGGCATTATGTGGAAGCCAACTTCAATAAAATTTTAATTTAGCATTTATTGTTGGACAGACAGGAGATGCCGATGGAGTTCGATTTATCACCAAAAGTAGATTCTCAAGTCGTGTTTTACAGCAATGATTTTCTTAAGCTGTTCCTTTGGTTCATAAATTGCAACATTCTGCATCCTGGCATTCACATAGATGTTAGTATAACACTTGCCACCTACCTAAAATGTTTGCAGACTTTTTACACTCTCCAGATGGTAACAGCCCTCCCATACAGCAACATCCTGCCCTAGCAGAACAGCAGTGGCTCCACAATATTTGTTTATGAAGGACTCAAAGATCACGACAATGAGTCCAAGGTTTGACCTGCCATCAGATCTGATGACATCTGAATACAGGCCAAAAGAATATAGTTAACATTCTGATACCAACACATCCTCAGATGTTCCTTGTCCCCACTGACTTGTCTGAGTTATTTTGGAAATAAAAATGGGGACCTGCTCAGTATCATGCAGGTAGTCACAATATTGAGGCTTATCAGTTTATATAAATACAATTAGCCTTAGCTGAGTTATGTTGAATTTGAATAGGATTGATTTAAATATATATGATTGGTCTTTAATTGTACTTTTTTACTTTCTCTGTTTAAACTCATTCATTTTTATCTATTAAAGAATTGTGAGATTCCCTACAAAAACAAATGACCAAAAAAAAAGAGAAAATAATCATAAAATTAGCTGCAGCCCTGGTCTGTTGGTAGGCCGCTTGCAAAAATGATATTAGATTATGTTACAGTGAAGAGCTTGCTTGCATGTACATGTGTATCTGCACACTTAACTGGAAGAGTTGCTGATTGCAAACACAGCAGGAGAGAGTTTGTACATGCATGGATATTGGAGAAACAGTTGTTTTTCAAACAGTGTATTGATAACACATCATATTTTGACAGATTAAACATAAGCTGCTAACATTATGAAGAAAATTTAACCCTGAATATTGGTTATGATTTTGTTTACAGTGGGCATTATGGGCCAAACGTTACATCTTTTTAGGCTGTATATCTAATATTTGTGTTCTCATGTAGTGTATTTCAATGGAGCTGAATTCTTGGTAAATCCTTTATTTTGTTCATTTTTTGTCTATTATTAAGCAAGACAAGTCTGAAATACCAATTGAAATCAGGACCTTTGAGGCTCGAGACTAAAAAGCAATCTCTGATTTTAAAAGTCTGATTAAAAACAATTTGCTTTGATCTCAGCTGTATTTAATTGTAAAATGATTAATAGCAGATGTTGTAGTTATCAATGAAACAACTATCGGGATTTATACATGTTAATGACATGTTACATTACATTACTGTCCTTCAGCAGACACCTTTATCCAAAGCGATTTACAGAGGTTAGGTAGTAGCGTTAAGGGTCTTGCCTAATCTTTGATCCATTCACTCATTCTTTGATGTGTGAAGGCTTTAAAAAATATTTTTTTAATATACATGAATTGTCTTTATTATGTACAGCACTTTGTGTTACTTTGTGTATGAAAAGTGCTACAAATAAAATATAATTTGATCCAACTGGAAGGTGTTAATATTCATCTTTCTGGGGGAAATGAACTCTGGTCTCTGGCATGTGAGACGGATGCTCTACCAACTGAGCTATCCTGTCGTCAAGACAAAGTTGATAACTGGAACTAAGTGGCCCAATAGTTACAATATTTGTTGCACTACAGAAAATTGGACACCTTTTCAGACTTTTACTGTTGATGTGGCACCAGTCTTTCTGTTAATGTGACATCAGTATAGTACACTAACTGCTCAGTGTGTTTGATATTTCCATGACCAGCCTTTGCAGTGCCATTCAGACAAGTTTATGTATGTTTGCATGTTTTGTTCAGTTATTTTTGGCTGTTGTTTAGCATAAATAATAATAATGATTAATGGAAGGATTATGCTTTTACACTTTAGGATTTATTCTTATTGACACAAATAAGACAACAATGAATTAAATTTATTGAGCAGCTTCTGGTTGGATAGTAATAATTAACTCAATCTTGATTGTGGATGCTCATAAAAAAATATTTAGCCATTACTTCTAAGTTTTACCAGATATATAAATACAATTACTGCAGCAAAGAGTACGAACCGATGTGATCATGATGATTTGATCTGATGTGATACTGATGCAGGTTGACAGTTGCTAAAACCGTACACTCACTCAGTTACATGTCAGACCATTTAGATTAGATTAGAATTGGATTGGATGTGGTGCTTATTTTTTTGATTTATCTAATGACAAACTGAAAGTATTTTGGGTTTTAAAAACAGTTGATTAATTGGAAAAATTATTTATTAACCAATAATGAACAGTTTTCAGTTGCAGAACTTACTGGAAGCACATTACATTTTTTGTATGTTGGAGCTCTAAATCTATATTACTGACTCCATATTGTTACTTTTTTCTAAATGTGATTGTCTCATGATTGTCATAACATAATAAATTTCCCAAATAATCACTTACCCTGTTAAGTGATCTTTTTTTTTTTTGTTTTGTTTTGTTTTGTTTTTTTCCCTCTCTGTGCTTGAGTGTGTATTACCCATGTGTGTCTGTGGCTCTCCAGAGATAATCCTTTCCTGATCACACACCCTCTGTCCAGCTGTCAATCAAGCAGCTTGTTGCCAGGGCAGAAGGTAGCTTACATTTCATCCAGTCCGTCACTACAGACATCCAAAATTGCATAATTATGGTCTTTATATTCAGTGTCTGCATGTACAGTTAATGGTGGCATTTTTGTCACTAAAAATTTGTGAAACTTGAACAAAACAAGCAAACAAACTTGGTCCTCATCTGTGTAACAACAAAACAAAGAAAAAGAAAATAATCAGCAGATTAGTGACAATCAAGCTGCAATGTGTTGAGTTTTGACTACAGCTTAAAAGTTTTTAGCTGAATTAGTGACACTTGATCACTTTTTTACATTTACATGGAGTGTGCCTTTTTAGGACTGTCTTCTGTGGCACACTAATACCCATTTCTACTAGTTTTTTTGTTAAGAGGATCAAGTTTGCACATTTTACTAATGAGCATATAGTTGAGAAACACGTGGGACTTGCCAGCAGTGGTGAACAAAGTACTCATCTTCATGACTTGACTCAAAGTATTAATACTCGTGGTCAAATCTTACTCAACTACAAGTACAAGTTTACTCAGGTTAAAGTACTGAAGTACTAACTTTTAAAAATACTTAAATATTCAAAAGTACATTTTCTAATATCAGTACCTTGCAGTTGTTTTGAGTGCTTTTACACTGTTTTGTAACCCTCTGAAACCACCTAATGACGTCCTGACATGTAAAACGTCAGCATAAAAATGCAATCAAAAGCAATAAAATACAGCTAGTTTAAATTTTTTATTCAAACCCCCCCCCCCCCCCCCAATAAAAAAACAACAGAAGAGGCTTTTGTCTCCACATTGTGAACGGTTCCAGGTTTACTGTTTAGTCCATTACGGTGAACAAACTAGAACTCTGCCTTCAAGAACTCATCATCCTGTTGAACCACTTGGCTGCATGGCAACACAACCTTAATAAAACCTTATTCAACTTCAGTAGAAGCTGGTTTTCAAATTTGCATGAATCAGTTCTTCCCCTTTTTGGGCGACCTTGAAAAGCCTTTCACAGGCAGCAGAGGCTGGTAGGACAGTGTTTAACATGAGTGACAGGCTGGATACAGCAGGGTAAGATGTTAAAATATCCATACCTCCATCCAATTGTTAGGTTGTTGCTTCCTGGGTGTGTACGTCCTTCATGTTGGAGAAAAAAAAATCCTCTTCTTCAGAAGCACTAGAGGAGTCAGTTTGCTGCAGAGGAGGCTCATCATAGTCAGGAAGATGCTTCTTGATGTAAATGAGAGGTAAAACCAAATAGTTTTCATCAAACATCATCATATAGTTTTAAAGAAATCATTGCATTGTCTGCCTGTTAGTTTAAAACTTTTATCAATTTTGCTCCAAGTTATTTGTGACATTTGCTTTTAAGGGATGAACCAGCTAGATTCCTCAGATCTTCTGTGCATAAAAACATTTGATTGATTGATTTAACAAAAAACACAGAAAAAAGGGGGGGGTGGGGTTAGAACATGACTAAGCAATATTTAATGGTAGTTGTTTTCTTACCTGGTTTGAGGACCTCTTTATCAGCAGTCCAGGATTTTTTGAAGAGTTGCTGCAGCAACCAGCTCTGGGTCAGACATCATTTCCCCAAATTGTGTCTTTAGTCCATCTTGCAGGGCATTGATCACCTGCTTGCAGAATCACAGCAATGCCCTGGTTCTGTCAAGCTTGGAGATGTGGGTGGTGGTTGTAGGGAGCAGCCATCCCATCTGAATGTCTGGATTCTCCCTGTAGTATTTTATTGCCTTTGCAACCAAAACGGCGATGTCAGCTGGACTGTACCTAACACACACAAAAACAAAAAAATGTTTGGGTGAATGTAATACACATTGTAAATTGCTTTGGATAAAAATGTAGTTTAAAAGACAATTTGCCATTTAAAAAAAAAAAAAATTAACCAACTTTTCTTTTCTACAAGGCATGGCAAAATTCCAAGATTCACTTGGAATAATTTCTATTCAGCATAGGTATAGGGTAATCATATTAAGTATTAGTGCAGATAATGAAACACCCAAACAAAAATTTACTACTTACACAGGAATATCAAGTGCAGCACAGACGGCTCTTACAGCCCCGTCCTTGTTCTTTGAGGATTCTCAGGATTACGGCCAAGTACAAGGAGTTCTGTCTTGTTTAAAGTTGCACCAGCTAAAGTTTGCAATGTTCTTCAACTACCTCTGCAGAAGTTATGGACCCTGCTGTATTATTCCAGAGAGCCTGACACTTGGAGGAGGCATACCTCAACAGTTTGTTGTAGGCCTTTACCTTGTTTGCATTATTTCAACAAATGACAAGCGCACCGATGATGCAGAAGTTGGTATTGGAAGCCACCATCTTGGGTCATAATGGTGCTTGCTTTCTCAGGTTGGAATGTGAGTTCTTGAATGCAGAAATGTAGTTTGTTCACATTGAATGTAGAAGACATTTCAAATTGTAGGAATCATTTCTCATTTGCAAAATCTCAAACGTGGAGCTGAGATATGGTCATGGGTGCGCTGGTTTCTCCGCTTCAGTTTCTCCTACTGTCTCCAGTTTTGTTTGACTGAAGACAGGAGAACTTGCTATATAGAACGAGGATGATGACAAATTCCCCCCAGGTGTGAGCTGTGACTGTCATCGGTTCCCTTCTGTGAGGAGCATAGCGTGTGGCCAGTTGCATTTTAGAAAGAAGAAAAACACCAACAGCTGACTACAAAGCTATGCTGAACCTTAAAGGAGCGAGTTACGCAGTGGAGTCGAAAGTCATAAGTTTCCAACAAAATAAATACTCATGTAAAGTACAGATATTCAAAAAATGTACTTAAGTTTAGAACTCAGGAAAACATACTCAGTAATGTCAACTCATTGTTGGTTTTTTTGTTTTTCCTTGGATGTCTGTAAAAGTTTAAAGGTCCAGACTGGCAAACTGCAACTAATTAGTTTGGAGATGTTGTTAATATAGTGACAATAATAAGGGAAACATATGCAGCTGTTAAAACAACATAGCATTTAAGTCAACTGGAAAATATATTGACTATGGCACAGACGCATGCATGTAAATGCAAACAAAAGTTTAGTTAGTTATGAAAGCTTTCATGTTTACAATACTACCACCTTTGCTTGCTACATTTTTCCTTGTCCTGCCTTATTTAACTTCTTTCAGTTCATAGCTCTCATTTTAAAGTTGGTCATCATCTGTCCAGGCAGCAGGCACTTCTGTCTAAAACACATCAATTTGCATATATGATCATTTTATTGGCCTCCGCTTTTGACTTTTCATTTAACAGGATGCAAATCACACTGACATCTCGATAAGTTGTGAAGTAAAAAGAAACCCTCACAAACACGCATTCACACACTCACCTTGATCTGTGTAAATATTTGTTCACCTTTTATCATCATCTCCATTTACACTGAAGACTTTATGCGCTGAGCTGCTGTTTTCCCATGAGGAGGATGTTTGACCAGCGACAGATAAACACACACCCACAGCTGATTACAACCTCACTCACAGTTTATTGTTGTGTTTTCTGTGCCCTGCCCTCTCTGTGACGTCCGTTTAATAGTAAAAAGTTTGCTTTTTGCCAAGTTCAAAACATTTGATAATTTCCTCTTAAATCTACTCTGGTGCTCCAAGAGTTTGTACTGCTCTAATAAATATGCTACGCAGACTTGTGTGAGCGGCTGCATTGTTCGGTTGAAGTGCGTACTCCTGCTGACTGGCACACCACCAGCACAGTTGGTGCATTTGTGTCTGCTTCCAAGGTTACAATCAAAACAGCTCCTCATAATAAAAATCTGCTCTCTATGAAAGTCCCATTAAGGCCCTGCTGCCTTGACACACTTATGTGCCAGAATAAGTTATGCAGTTTTTGTGAAGGCTGTAGTGGAATGAAGAACAACCTTTATTTGATCACTGGTGGATTACAATTAGAAAAATGAGCTGCAGCATTACCAGACAGAGACAGATGTCAGCACTGTTTCCAGTGATGCAATGAAACAATGTCATTATGGGTTCAGCTGTTACTTGTATGATATTTTTACAATTAAAACAGGAAATTAGACTAAATTCAAATTTAATTTTGTTGTAAATTACTTTGCACATTTATTGTTTTTTTTTTTGTTTTTTTTTTTACTACAGCTATGATTTCATTAGCTGCACAATATAGGTGGATGGAAATAAAAATTAACAATAATTTCTTAGTCCCTTTTTTACTGTGTGTAAAATGTACAGATGGTCCTCTGCCTGCCTCCAAACAATAGAGGTCATTATCTTCCTTTGCAGGGAATAACCAAAAGATAATTCAGTGTGCAGCGATCAATTGTGAGAGCTGGTCTTTGTCAGGGTTGACGTATGTCTCCTTGAAATAGCCCCTCATCGGCGATTAGTTATCACCAAGCAAAGATCAAGGCTGCACATCAAGGCTGGGAACCTTGGCAGTGTTATTTATGTGTTTGAATAAAGCTTTCCAACAGCCACAGCTGTGTAGGCATTATATTGCCTTGTTGTCCATCCATTAATCACATTTTTCACTATGCAATATATCTGATTCCTCTAGTGATTTCTCCTGTCCTTTCACAAATTCAGCTCAGACTCAAGGATGATGAAGTTAAAATGTCCTTAAACACATTTTACACATGAAATCATACCCTAGTTATGACAGTTTTTTACACATATGTGGGATTAAAGTGATTAGAGAAAAGTGATTTGAGAAAATGTATTTGTTTCAACACTACCCCAGGAGCACCAGGAGACACTGTGTTCATATTTCAAATTTAGTTAGATGGTTAGCCGTGATCTTTAATGCCCACCTCATGTATGTGGTGGTTGTAGAGCTCAGCTATACGGCCTGTCACTAATAATGTGATATCTTTTGATTTTATCCTAAAACACAATATATATCTTAATTTTTTTCAAATCTCCTCCAAAACGTAAATTTTGAGTTCAATATAATCATGCAGAAAGACATCTGTATGATTTAACTCTAAGTAAAGTTAATTTTAGCTAACTTTTGTGTTGTCTGTTGTAAGAGTAGCCAAACCGCGAAGAAAATCACATGTAGATGACTTAAAACAGTGCTGCGACTATTTGTGCATGATGTTGATGATATAGCCATTTTATATACAGTATGTCTTAGTACAACTTCTCAGAATATATTTAGCACATTTGATAATATCGCCCACGCCGAAGTCATTGCAGAAATTCTCCTTGCTGCTGAATTAAGATGTTAGTGATTCAAAAATGGAAGCTACAAATTCACTATCTTTTATGTAATTTATCAAGATCTGTCTTATTGGCTAACTCAATCCTCTTCGTTAAATTCCTTCAAAGTCCTTACACGAATTACACAAGTATGGGCTGCCATGAATGTAAACTACAGTTTGGCTGGCAACAGTATATAGTAGTGAGAAAAAAACAGCTTAAAACAAATTTTCTGTAACATCATCATGTATTTTAAACAATTTCTTTAATCACCAGGATGTTGAAACAGGCGGGCACAAATAACTACTGGCTGTTTGTTGATAACAGCCAAGTAAAGAAAAGAGCGGTGTGGGTGGAAATAACTGTGTGAAATGGTTTGCATTTCCTCTCAACTAAATTAGCATCCCACTTATTTTGCCCTGGTAAAATTGATATTGCAAGATTAAGTTATTTGTTTATTTTTTTACACTCATTTTCTCTGTCAAATCTCTGTGCCTTTATTACCCACAATCCAGCGTCAGTGCAGATGAGGGTGTAATGCCAGCAGTAGCTGATGTAACCTCATATTTCTTTTTCTTTTTTTACTTCTTTGTACTTTACACCTACCGATTGACTAAAGGATACACTGAAAAATTTTAGTAGGAAATTGAAATTTCCTTTACATTAAATTGTCAGTGAACGTGAACATGTTTTAAGAAAATGAAAGAATTGACATTATGAAGGCAAAACCTTTGCTGTAGCACTGAATTTTAAAAAGCATCATGTTAGAAATAATGTTTATACTAATACAAAAAAGAACAAAACAGTATAAGAATTCTTAATTCTTCCTAGTTTTTGGTGTATTTCTATGGCAGTGTTTTGTTTGTTTGTTTTGTCTCTGTGTGGATTAGGTCATAAAAGTATGGTTAGGTTTAATTTCCATTAATTAATTAATAGTTTTTGTTTTCTTTCCTGTCTTAAAAAGATACTACAAATGACAGCAAAGACTGAAAACAAGTTTTCTTTTTATTTTGATCATCCCTTTCTAGAAGTTTACCTCAATCTAAAGTGAAAGTAAATACAATATGTTCCAGTAATACAAAATGCTAGAAACTAAACAACACTGAAAATATAACTTTGCCACAAAATGTATATAACTACCATGCACGTGCACACACCATGCACGCACACACAAACAAAGCGCATTTACACTTTCCCCACACTGCCGCAGCCCTACCCCATGAACTGTAGTCCCTGCTTACTGTCTCTTAACTGAATGTAGGCATGCAAATGCTAAAAGAAATAAACATCTGGCTTGACATTTAATGCTGCTATGAGGAAATGATACAGTATCTTGGGGGTCCATTTACATCTGAAGCCAGCCCACCCATGATCACATAGGGGACCACCCAGGGTAGGCTGTAGTCCACACCACAGCCATAGCGCTGCAGTGCAGGGCCCCTAGCCACCCAGACAAGGGTGATCACCATAGCAACCACCCCGTAGACTGAGCATGCCAAGTCACCGGTGTGGAGGATCCCCATGAGGAAAACACTAGAATTAAAAGTAAAAGCAATGGACTGTATCTTTAACGTTGTGCAACATGACCACATAGGCGATTTCTTTCCACCAAGCCGCTTTCTCACCATGCAGGGTACACTGTGAAAATGAATTCCCAGATGTCTGTTGGTTGCTGTCGTTGCTGACTTGTGTATCGCAAGGAGCGGCATTTCTCCCATTCAGAAACATGCCTCTGTTTGACGTGCTGAAAAAAATTGGGTGTACTGCCACCTTTAACAGCCTTTAAGCACATTTAGCAAAGAGTTATTTGTTGCAAATTGCAGTTGGACTTCAGTTCCTAATAATCAATAATCTGATGCCTTTTTGGGAGTAAGCTCTTCCTTGCTAGCTTCCAGTTTTTTGTGTGTTTTTTTTGTGTGTGTGTGTGTGTGTGTGTGTGTGTGTGTGTGTGTGTGTGTGTGTGTGTGTGTGTGTGTGTGTGTGTGTGTGTTTCTGTGAAATATGGGTAAGGCTGAGCCTGGAAGCCCAAAGAGGACAACTTTGAATTAACAGATAAAATCAATTTATTGCCCAGCCCTGCTTAAAAGCATCTGTGCTATGCATATAGAATTGAAAGCTTTGAAAGACTATGTGTAGATCTAGTTAACATGATGTTTCATTGTGACAACTTCTGGTCAAGTGTAGGGAGCAAAATTTTGTAACACAAGGCAAGGTTTATAACCTTGTATGTGGACACAGTGGAAGTTAATGTTTCTACACTTGCTTTTCAATTCGAAATGGGGACAAAAAAAATTACTTGTAAATTACTTGTACTAATACTGATAAGCTTGCAAATGTCTATGATGATAGGGCAGCATGAGCTGGCAATCTAATTTATGTTTCATCTTGTCTTGTTTGGTTCGCAACAGCAGAAAGCTATTGAGTTAACAGAGGAAACTTTGGTAAGAAAACGCTGCTTACATTTAGACTGTGGTACTTTGGGGAAGACTCAGTATCACCGTTTTCACTTGCACTGTTGAGAGGACTGACAAACATTTACATGCAGGGTAGCTTTCTGCTCTGATTGTTTAAAAAGACAAAGTAAAAGTAAGAACATTAGTTTAGGTTCACTGGACAAAAATGATGAGATTATGGTGCAGCACTAATGCTTAGGATTTTCTCAATTCAAATTATATGAGGGTTAAAAAGGGATTCTGCACTCTGCCAACAAACATTTTCATAATAAACATCTTTAAGCATGTCAACCTCTCTATTAGCTAAAGCAGTGGTCACAGTGAGGTATGCTGAAACACTAAAACCTGCAGGTTGGTAGATCTGGAGGACCGGAGTTGGTGTCCACTGTGCTAAAGTGATGAATGTTGGCCTGTTCATGCTATTCTTCCAGCATGGAGCTTCCTTTGGCCGATGGACTGCCTCCAAATCTTGCCAACATTCAAGATTATCAACTATCTTGATCATCTTTTCATACAGCAGCAAAAATTCATCTTTTGTCTACAGTTCAGGTCACTTTAGGTGTCTCCAGAACTGATAACCAGCTTTCACTCAAATATGTTAGCCTACCAAACCCTAGCATGTTAATGGGTTTTTTGGTGTGTCTGGAACTCGGTCATGTTCGGTGGACAAACAGAAACTTTTTAACCTTCAGCTGTTTAAAATGATCTTGTTTGACTAGTAAAATCCCTCGTTACATTTAGATAATTTACATCCAACCACTGAGCTCATATTTTGCTGGCTAAAGCAAAACTTAACAAGAACCAGGTTAAGGAATAGATTTGTACCACATGCACATAGATTGGTAAAATCAGGCAATGATGAATAAATTACAAGGACATGTTAGTAAATTTCAGTAAGATGGAAGCTACGAGAAGATGATCTGCAATCTGCTGCACTGTTACAATAAAGACTTAAGTACCATTTAAAAAGAGTAAGTTATACATTTGCATGACTATGTGTACCTTTGCATGGTCCCTGGGTACACTATGATGTCTGGAGCCGGGTCCTGTTTAAAAGCTGAGGGTGCTAGCCCTGCACACAGATTCAGCACAGATTATTTGTACCTAATCTGGAAAAGGCCTGAAAGACATTTAGATTTTTCAATTGAAAAGCTTATTTTCAGGATTTTCTTAATTTTTGTTTCCTAGTAGGTATTGTCAAAACACCTTTTTATGTCTTGTCCGCCTAAAAAGACCAGAAAATTATTCATTACAGCTGTTACAAAACTGAAGATCAGAAAAATATCTCTTATTTTTTTAAACTCTCTACATTGTCTTCCTGTATGCCTCTGAATTTATTAAAATGCTTTTATTATTTTTTTAAAGCTCCAAAAGGTTTTAATTTTAAGTATTTACAACACTTGCTTTTAGTTTATGAGCCTCCCAGAGCCCTCAGGTCATTGGGGGGCTGGTCTCTTGTATATTCCTAAAGCGGCGACTAAAACATATGGAAAAGCATCTTTTATTTTTTTATGGTCCTTGCCTGTGGAAGAGCTTTCCTGAGGACATGAGGGCAGCTGACAGTGATTATTTTTAGAACTGACTTTTTAGTAAAACCTTCTATTGAATATCATTTATTATTTTTCATAACCGATATTTTACTTATTTATTTTTTAGTAAAAAAAAAAAAATCTTGTGTTATATACCATTTTACTAGTGTCCTATTTTATTTGATTTTCCTTTTTTTATTGAATATTTTTTAAAAACTTCCAGTGTTCAAGTTTCCTCAGTACTGTTAGTGAGTTAAGACAGCGCTTTTAGAGAACATCATCGGACTGTCAACCTTACTTGGCATCACATTTGTGTCATCTACTCTCATTACCAAAGGCTTTAGGCACATAAATCATAATCAAGGTTTTTGACATTAGGAAAGGGAGACTGACTCTACATAGCGACTCCTCAGGCCAAGAGCAATTATAGATACTAATGTTTTTCCATCCACTGGTGTTCGAACTGTAGAACAAGGACAAACATAGCAGTTTAGGAAAACTAAAACATATTGTGGGGTCCACATGATGACTTTGATAAATCTGCATTTCTGTTGATATCCAACAATCTTATATCCAATGTTCCATCTAACATCACCTTTCAGTGTTTTGTGATATTTAGTGGTGTGTATATATTTTAATACATTGTGAATATAAAGTTAAATTTACATGTTTAAGGACAAGACCCTTGGTCTTTTTTTTCAAATTTAAAATGGAAACACAGCAGTACAGTCTGTATGTTTGTGTTGGGGTCTGAGTGATCTCTTGGTGATTCAGAAAGCTGAAGGAAGTTGTGTCGTGTACTAACTGAGTGTTTGGTAATTCTTTCATTCCGGTGTTTTTTTTTTTTTTTTTAGGAGTTTTTATTTTAAAGCTTCTGATTTCATTTACACACCACAGGATAACAACATGTACTGTAATAGCTGATCAGGGATGTTGCTAGGTACGTGTCCTGCATCCTCGACACTTCAAAATCTGAAAGGACGCAGTAAACTCGCTGTTGATTTGTCGCCGGGACGCACCTCATTTTTCCCATGAGAAACTATACATTATGGACAACTCATGTTTAAAATCAAAGTAACTAGCAAAAGAAACTTCAGTGTTTCCCCTACATTGACTCAGCCATGGTGGGTTGAGTGGGTTATGTAATTGTAAAACTGAACATCTTTGGGTTCATGTTAGTGTTGTTGTTTAGGAAGAGAACAAGTTAATTTTCCACTAGATTTAGGCCATTGGAGGTGGTATTTTGGATGGATTTTTTCAGTCTAAGGTTGCTGGATTGCTGATTCTAGGATCAAATTTAAATTGCAGCCTCACGGAGTAGTAAGCACAGCTATAAAACTCTTAGTTCATTCAACTCTTGTCTTCTGCTGTTTTCTTTCTCTCTGCTAAATTGTGGCGGTACACTGGGTCCAGCACAGCATAACTGGTGTTCGTCTCTCTCTAATTAGCATGCAGCAGAGCACGGATGAATGAATTGGCTGGCCAAGTTTGGAGAAGGTGAGGGTTTTTGAGGAGTGGGATTACTTCTGACTGCCAGTAGTATAAGAGCAGTGCACGGAAGTCTCACATAACGTTTTACAGATAGCTTTTTTTGGATATTGGATTTTATAGCTATTTGCTAACTTAATCATTGTCTCTGCAACATCTTTCTTCTCCCCGAGCTTCTCCATTGTTGTTATTGTTCATGTTTACATCATTACTCTGTTGGCCTGGTGACATGACAGTCACCTCTCACTTCTTTATGAGACGTCTGTCTGGAGATACTTGTTGATGGTGGAAACAAGGAGAGATTCTATAAAAATCAGTGCCAAAATTTCACCGCCGCCTTGTCCATTTCTTTGTGCTTCTTTGTCAATTTGTCTGTTTCTAAGACTCTTACTTTCTGTCTCATTGTTCTTCTCAGTGATGCAGACCAGCCAGGTCACTGTGATTTAGGGCTGTAAGCTGGAGGAGGATTGGCTCTATTTATAGTCCTGTCTGCTCTGGGCCACACTGACCCTAAGTCACTGTCAGTCCCTCTTTTTAATTGTTGGTTTTTGTCAGTTTGCTATTCTTTAAACTCATCATTAGTTGACCCGATTTGATTTTCATCTCTTTCTCAATCTGAAGATGTTACTTAAAGTATTTTTTTAAACAAAAAAAAAGCTTAATCTGACTATAACTCTGCATATAAAGTCTGAGACTCTGTCATGTTGCTCAAAGATGCCATTCCAGTTGTTTTTTTTATGTTTTGGGGTTAGATCATAAAATTGATTATCTATTCCTGTTTGATGCTTCTTTTTTTTTTTTTTACTCACAAACTAGCCGATTGTCTATGTCAATGTCAACAATAATGAAAAATGCCAATCTAAGGAAACTTAGCCAAAAGCAATGATGATATAAATGTTAAAAAACTCATAGATGTTTAAATTACAATATCATATTATCAGAAATATTAACATTAGAGTCTGTAACCTTAAATAATTTCATTTGGTAAAGGAACTTAATTGGTAATCTAAATTACTTTATCTTTTGATCTGAGCAGAAGCATTGAAATCGGTTAATCTATGAGATTAGTGTCAAGATAGCTATGTTTTTAGGGTTTTATCATTAACTTGGACAGAAAGTTGAAGATTCCAGCTCTGTAATGGACACATCTTCTGTTGGAAGCATTTTTGACAAAATTATTAATTATTCATTGGCACAAATCAAATTGGTTTGAATTTTTTTAACATTAAGTCTAGTTGAGTCTTTTTATAACATGCAAAGTAAAAGCATCTTATATTATCTTTACATAGCAGCATCCAAAACTGGTTTGTACACTGCCGTTCAAAAGTTTGGGGTCACTTTGCCATGGGATTCAATAGGGAAGTGACCCCAAACTTTTGAGCGGTAGTGTATGTATTTAAGATTTTGAGAGAATGTTCTTTTTGTGTGCAATGCGGCCAATGTTCCAAATTTCTTTCTTCATAAGAGCCAACGTTACATATGTGGCTATCCAGTGTATGAAATATGCGTGGACGTGTGATAGAGTATCCAGAGCACACGGACTCTGAAACTATGGATGTACAAAACATGGTAATCTGAAATTGGCGTGAAGGTGGCATCAACCAACCTTTTTTTTGAGTCATATAAAAGACAGGATTTTATCCTGAAATAAATCCTCAAAATGCCAAGATATCTGTAACACAATCAAACTCAGTCTGTGAACCCTGTGAGGTGACAATTGAAAGCAGGTCCTGTGGTTTGACCTTGGCATTTAAGAGGGTCATGGCAAACAAAGATCAGCAGTTGCCCTCGTTAGATGGACTTCATGGTCAAAACTCTCCCCTTAACTTTAAAGTTCACAGAGATCCACTTTTAAAACCAAATTTCCTTTGGTTTAAAGCTTGTGAGTAATGGTTTAAAATAATTGTAAACTCAACAGTGGACAAAATGTTAATTAGCCTGGGTGGTGCATTTTGACAGCATCTTCTGTTTAGTCAGTCTTTGAGTGATTGTTTTGTATGCATAGGCAGTACAAGAATATGTGTATAATATGGATGGATGTGTATAATCAGTGGTTCATTGTTCTAATATCTAACTATGCTAAGAGAGAAAGTTGCCGGTTTTAGTAACTGTGATCTTTATTGACTCAGGCTGCTTAGTTCCTTACTGAGGGATTCCTGAGGGGCCTTGACAAAATGACAAGCTGAGTATTTAAAGATGGATAGTGACAGACATAATCATGATAATAAGTCAAACCTTTGTCACGCATACTGGAAATACATGACACACAAGTGATTAAATTATCAAGAATCTGCAAAGAGCACAGATCAAAAAGTCAATGCTGTTATCTGCTGGACTTAGCATTTACTCCAGTAATAGTTTATTTCAGGTATTGCCTGTCTCCCAGTTTATGTACATAACCGAGGGGGTATGATTTTTGTTTTGTTTTTTTTCCTTCTTCAAAAACTGTATGCTAAACTGAAAGAAGCCATCTATTCATTCATCCTGTGATCCATTCTCTTTAAAGCTTCTAGATGAGATAAGCTCAAAGCTGCTTGGATAAACGAATATGATGATGTACCACGCCTTCGATCATCACTCAGTCCAATCGGGTTAAGTGCTGTCTGCTCTTCTGTGTGGAGCAAACACTATAATGTCATAGAATCTGAAAAAACTGAAAAAGGCATGTGTGTCTAAGAGGCTGAGGATTGTAAACTGAGACCTGTTTGAATTTTTACAATAGTAAAAATCAAGCAAAGATGAAATTACAGACTTGAGGCTTCTTACACAAAACATCTCAGGTTTTCAGCTCAAATGTGTTTTGATGTCTCCTTAACTGTGGGACACACGTAAGGGTGTTGCTTGGAATCTTTTAAAATGTGTTAGAGGAAAAAATGTTAAGCCATTTTTTTACAGTGATATACATTTTATTATTTTCATAGACTTTATTTTCTTGCACTCATACTTGGTGCAACTAGCATTGCTTTAACATTTATTATCTGACCCAAGCAGCTCACAGATGATATAAATGAAATAGTATATTAAAAAAAAAAAAAAAAAAAAAAAAAAAGATTGGTTGTTTTTTCATGCTCACAAACTAATAATGTTTGATGTTGATCCTTTATATTTTATATTAATTTGGTCCTCATGTTGTACAAGTCTTTTTCCCTGATAATCACTCGATACAGCTGGTGATGGCAAACGCTCCACTATCTCCTCCCATTGTTTAGACTTCATCATGAGGACAGACAGAGCAACTGATGCTGTGCAACACTTACTTGGGACATGAAATAGTTGCTTGCCAATATCTGAGTGGAAAGATGTTGTGCCATCAGGTGTGTATCCAGGAAATTCTCAGTGGGGTGGATATTATTTTTATTATATTATTATTATTTTTATAAAGAATATTATACAAGATATGAACTTTGAAAAGGAGCTAAATGGTATTACAAACACAAAAAGTCCTTTTATCTGGCAGAGGAAAGAAGGCTTTATACTTGTATTATATTCTAAACTACTATAAAGACCAGTAATAAACCGACCAAAACAAGTGCAGTTCTTCTTATAGCTGCTGGAATCTAGTGGCTCAAGGACAGGTTTCTTTTTAAGGCTGACAGGGGGTTACCCACCAAACTTTTAAACCTCACTACCCCAGTCCCAGGTCCACGCATATTTCATACACTTGATAGCCACATATGTAACGTTGGCTCTTATGAACAAATACATTTGGAACATTTGTTGTCACCTTCTGTCAATAATTCAGAAAACACAGATTTATATTTAATGATATTAACTTTATTGGGTTGCTCTTATACACTTTATCAAATGCATAAGAGTAATCCAAAGTGCTTTACAGAGCAAAAAACATGCAAGCACACAACAAATGAAATAAAACTATTAAAACAATATAAACTGAAATGGCAAATATCAAAGTCACAAATAATAATAAATAATGTAGATCAGGGGTGCCCAAATTTGGTCCTCGAGATCTACCATCCTGCAACTTTTAGATGCAATACTTCTCCAACACGCTTGAATCAGATGTCATCTGCATGTCATTCAGCTCTGCAGAAGCCTGGTAACGAGCCAGTTATTTGATTCAGGTGTTTTGGAGAAGGGTTGCATCTGAAAGTTGCAGGATGGTAGATCTCGAGGACTGAACTTGGGCACCCCTGATGTAGATAGTGATAAAAGCAAGAGGATAATTTTTTACTTTAGTTTCCAAGTTAATTAACTTCACACCACAGTGATCAGTATCTAAGAAGGGACTGAAAAAGCTGCAGGAAGTGCAGCCAGTTGGAATCTGTATGTGAAATGAATGGCTGTTCATTAAAATATATCCAAAAGGTTCTCACATTCAGAGAAAATCCCTCAGATGAGTTCATCTTCTTCATTTTAAGATCATAAACTCTGCCACGTTGCAGCTATGATAAAGCTAAATGTACCTGATATGTTTTCCTTGTCACTTGTCACCTAGTCCACTGCCCACTATGCTGCTGCACACTTAGTTACTTCCTGCAGCCTTTTTTTTTTTAGCTTTTTTTTCCGCCACTTTGAGTTGACTGCAAAAGATTTTTTTATTTGTTCATTTGCATATACACTTACAAACCACTTTATTAGTTTGTCTGCTCAATTGCTTGTTAACACAAACACTTAATCAGCCAATCACACGACAGCAACTCCATGCATTTAGGGATGAAGATACGACGAGACGACGCCTTTTAGTTCAAACTTGGCATGGGAATTGTGAAGAAAGGACATTAAAGTGATTTTGGAGGTGGCATGGTTGTTGGTGCCAGACGGACTGGTCTGAATATTTCAGAAACTGTTTTACTTTGATTTTCACATACAGCCATCTCTAGGGTTTACAGAGAGTGATCTGAAAAGAGAAAATATACAGTCAGCGCCAGCTGTCTGGACAGAAATGCTTTGTTGAGGTCAGGGGTCAGAAGAGATTGGGCAGACTGGTTGAAGACAGACAACTCAAATATCCACTCGTTACAGCCAAGGTATACAGAATACTATTTCTGAATCCACAACACGACCAACCTCAAAGATGATGAGCCACGGAAGCAGAAGGCCACACTGAGTGCCACTTTGGTTGGCTAAGAACAGGAAACTGAGGCTACAATTCACACAGAATCACCAAAATTGGAGAACAAAATATGGAAAACCATTATTTGGTCTGAAGACTCTCTGTTTCAGCTGTGATATTCAGATGGTAGGGTCAGAATTTGGCATTAGGCCTGTCGTGATAAGCAATAAGAAAAAAATGAGTGCGATAAGTTTGCCGGTCGCGATAATTTTTATTAACCTCTTTATTATAACAATAGGTTTCCCTACGGTGTATCTCGACTGAATGCTCTGGTTTCTTGCGGAGTGATCTCCCTCTCATACTTGATGTTTCTCCAGAAATGTTTGAAATAACTTCTCAGGGAACTGGTGTTTGTTTACTACCACTGGGTTGGCGATTTTATCCGTCTCAATATAAATTTGGATGAAGTTTTTCTTGTAAAGCATAAATCAGAAGTTGCAGTTTCAAATACACACAAAAAGCAACTTTCCATCACTCTGCTTAGATGAGCTGCCGGTGTCGAGCATTTGAAGTTCTTATTGGCCTAATTGGCCTTTCCATTTCCTAATTACTCTTTAAATGTAATTTTGATTTACAAAAGGCCTACATTTACCTACATTCTTTGACACTGACTTGTTTTTGACTTTTCCCCAAAAAAATTTCTGTACAGTTTTCTCTTTTAAAGGCTGTATGTGTTCTCATCTTTTTCCTGAAGTTCTTTAGTTTCTGTTGTTTTAAGCATCCAGCTGCCAAGACTTTCTGCTTTCACATGAAGCTGTCATCTCAGGCCAGCATTTAAAAAAAGGTCCTATTTTTGTAAGCAGAAACTTCTAAGAATAAAAGCAACCAAAATAACCCGTTATGGCTCTGAGAAGGTTGTGGAATGTCTGCGGAGTGCTTTTGGTTTCTCATTCCTTGAGGACTTGGGTCTAATCAAGACGTGCGTGTCTGTGTGTGAGGTTGAAACAAAATCAAGGATGTGGTCTGACAAAGCAGGTTTACATGTACTCGTCTGTGAAGGCTGCGTTCAGCCAATTAACTAAGCTGATCAGAGGATCAGGGCCACATTCAGGGTTCCGTTTTATTTCTCCTTTTTGTTTTCCTGCTGGGGCTTGTTGATGGTTGGGCAGCTGATTTCACAGGAAATCAATACACCGACCTTTAATGCTGCCAAGAAAGAGCTTCCACATTTCACACTTGTGCAGCAGCTGTTTCATTTTTCATCTCTTTATCCACTTGGATATAACTCAGTGTTGTTCTTTTCTTGCATGTTGCTGAATTTGTATTCATTACACAGAAAACACAATGGTTCACATCTAAACCTAAAAATAAACAACTATTTGTTTTGCCAAAATTAATCGTTCAATAAAGTTAGCAAAAACATTTAATAATTCTGGTTTTCCTGGTTCTTAAATATCCTGCTGCAGAAATATTTGTGCCTTCATTCATTTGGTATCATTGCCAACTCAAATTCAGAAGGGAAATTTAATTGTTGTAACATTTTGTATGCACACAAGACCACAAGTGGCACATCAACCTGACAGTCATGGTATTGATTTTCCAGGGTCTGAACAGGCCCCTCAGTGTTTGCTGTGGAGGAAGGAAGTTTTTCCAACAAGCTGAAGGATTTAAGTGGACTGAAGTCTAATGTTGTTATGTGGATACATATAATATCTCAGCTTGTGCACCCTTTCAGCCCAATTCAGCCTTGTGGTTTGTTGCCACTCACACTGATTGTGTTTACTTCTGTTTACCTTTCCTTTCAAGCTGTTTGAATCAAACCCAGGCCACTGTGGTGAGGCCTGAGCCGCTGGTATATCATTTGTACCGTTAACCTAATGAGCAAAAGGAGCATTCTATAGCTCACACAAAGAGAATTATAATCACAAAATGAAACATGGGAGAGGGAGCAACAGACCATGTTAGTATAGATTACATTGTAAGATAATGAAGGTCTAGAAAGCCGGACTATGATGGCAGATTTTTTTATGAGCCACATAAAACTCTCATCTGGTCTAGCGTATATATCACATTGATTTATTTATTTATTTATTTATTTTTTTGATAGGGCTTTGTAGTGAGTTGTGTTTGTAATGCAACATTGACGGAGTTCTTTTTAATGTTGTACATAGACTTTAGCTACTTGCCTCCAATTTGATGGCATGTTTACTCCATGAAATTGTAAACGGATGCAGAAGAGTATTATTATTGGAACTCTGACCGTTGGTGCGTATTTTCTTTTGAAATGCCTTAAGAAGTGTTTTTGAAGCATTTTAAGCATTTATTCAAGTCAGATGACAAATATGTCCAGTTAACTTTTCCATGTGTTAAGATTCTTTTTTTTTTTTTTTTTTTTTTTTTTTTTTTTTTTGACCCTGCATCATGTCGTTGAATTAACATTTAACTGCACGTAGCTATAATCTTTATTAATGCATTGTTTGGCTGTCGAGTGCTGGTTAACATTTCTGTTGGCGTAAACCACAGCTCCAAGGTTTTGAACAGCAATAGAAACTGAACATGTCTATAGATCCTTCAGCAGCTTTTCTAGATCTTGGTTTCTGGGAAGTTTGCGTCATCCATAGTGTGTCCAGATGTTCGCTTACAAAACACATTGCTGTGAAGCTCTATATTCCTCCGCCATTCATGGATAATACGGATGTAAAGTTGAAGCTACATCACGTGACTACTTCTTTTGCCTTGGTGTTTCACAGCTAAACAAAATGCAAAGATGCATGCAACCATCTGTTTTACAGAGCTGCATTTTTCCAGACTTTGTCTATTGTGTCAGTCAAGTGTACTTCCTGTCACAATGAGTCCATTCTGTTACACTTAGGTTACGGCTTGTAGTTAAGATCATACATGTATTATTAGTATGTTAAATTGTGCATGTGAGCACTTAACTGAGAGAAAGGTATTTAAATAAATTATCTTTGTTTTTTTTTTTGTTTGTTTTTTATTTTACAAGCATAGACTTGACAGTACGAATAAATATGCAGATGGATACACAGAATATACATTAAAAAATGGTAAAATAATCAGTTTGAATGCCAACTGAAAATAATCTGGAAAAATGTATTCTGAAATTGGTCACATTTGTTTTTTTTTCCTTTTTTAATGCACCACAAACGCAATATACTAACAGATATACAGGGAAGCGAGTCATCACTCGCGCCTGGAATTTAGCTGTGCTTATAACTGCAGTCCCAAATGCTGCCCTCTGAGATGCAGATGAGATCATGGTGTATAATTTATATTATATATATATATATATATATATAATATAAATTATATATATTATACACCATGACAAATCCCAAAGACTTGGGTGGGATTAAGGATTACGGATGTCCACTGTCTCTCCCTCTCTGTCATGCATTAACATGTAAGTAGCCCATCTGTCTCGGTGAACAGCAGCTGTTTGGTGGCAGGATAGCCAGGGTGAACTTGACCTCTGACATTCTGCAGCAGGAGGTGTCAACCACTGTATCCATCTGTTGTATTTTTTTTCATATCAGTCTGTCAGATAAACACGCACACAAAAAGAGAGCATTCTTCTTTGCACTGATGTATCTTCACTGTGTTTCTGCTTTGCTGTCCACAGATCACCAGAAACTGGAGAGGGAGGCGAGGATTTGTCGTCTGCTTAAACATCCAAACATAGGTGAGTCACCTTCAAAAGCTTACAGAACAATGGTTCAGTGCAATATAGTTCACATACGTCATAAGTTGCATGTGTTTTATGAAATTAGATTTCCTACATCACTGTTTGCACATCCCACAAACCTCACTGCTGTTCGTACAAAGAATAACATCTTTCTCAGTTTTTGCTTTTCTTCTGACTCTTGCTTTCCTAAAGTACCAACTTTTATTTATAAAGCACTTTAAAACATCCACAGCTGCACACAAGTGAAATCAAGATGCAAATAAAAACAGATATAAAAAATAAAACCAAATAAAAACCAACACACTAAAACCAATTAAAATAAATACAAATAGATTAAAAAAACAAAATCAAAACCTAAAGCGGATTTATACTTGTGCACCGTCTGCGTGCGGTCGTTTACGGCGTAGCTAGCGAAGGTGAATGTGTTCTTGCACTCGAGCTTAGGGGGACACCTCGTTTTGGTGTCGTGTTGCAGTTTCTCCTCCTAATCTGAAGGTGGCAACAGGGGTGATTACGGACGGTAAACTCACCAGGTCGGAGTTCCTTTGATGGTTTACTTCAGTTCCAGTATGTGCATTGCATTCTAAGTCATACTTGATAAATAGTTTAAACAATTATTTTCACAAATTTTAATGAAACTGGGTTGATTTAAATACAATTATTTAAAAAAAAAAAAGCAAAAGCCAGCTTGTGCTTCAAATGAGTTTTTGCATCAGAACTGATGGAGGATTAAGAAGATTTTAAGCAATGAACAATTTTTTTGTGAACTTATTTGCTTTGAAGCTTAGAATAATGCTTTGACCCTCACAATTTTCTTTTAAATTAATCAGCTACCCTTAATCAGCTGTTGTCCTAGTCAACTGTTTACTTACATAAAAATCTTAACTAAACCTCATCTATTAAAGTAGTCTAAGGTGTTCAATTTTGACATTTCATTTCTGATCTGGAAATTTCTGAGTATGTGCTCTATGAGAGTATGTTTGAAGAGTTTGTGAGCCTGCTTTCACTTGACAAAATAGATTTATCCCACTAATTTACTCTAATTTTCTGTTTTAAAACAACAATGCCGTCCAGTATGGTTCAGTGTCAGTATTAGATTGTGGAAGAAAACAAAGGAATAATTCGATTAGCCTATCATCAACTTGATCCTTTGGGTGTTGTTTTTAAAAATGGTGGTTACTACACAAATTCAGCAAGAAGTTCCAGAAATCCAGGTACTCATAATCCCAAATTGACCAATTTATAAGGGAGCACATCCTCGTAATCATCTGCGTAGCAGGGGTGCACGTCTAATCTGGAAGAGGTGCGTGTCGGGCCTCCGTGGAGCTACACAGCACTGGCGGTGGTGACGCAGATGCTATGCTAGTATAAATCTGCCTTAAGTCTCAGTGAGGTTGAAAGCCAAAGAATAAAAATGGGTTTTAGGATGATTTTTTAAAGAGGGGAAAGAAGTGATCTAAACATAAATACAGTAAATGAACAACATCAAGATCACAAATGCATAACTGTCAGAAATCTCCAGTGACAGTAACAGAGGCTAATCTGGGAGGTTAAGTTCTTTCACCCATCCATCCATTTTCTGCCGCTTATCTGGGGTCTGGTGGTGGGGGCAGCTGCCTAAGAAGGAAAGCCCAGACTTCCCTCTCCTGAGCCACATTCACCAGCTTGTCCGGGGGGATCCTGAGGAGTTCCCAGGCCAGCTGAGAGATGTAGTTGTTCCAGCGTGTCCTGGGTCTTCAACGGAGCCTCCTCCCGGTGGGACGTGCCCGGTACACCTCACCAGGGATGCGTTCAGGAGGCATCCTGACCAGACGCCCAAGCCACCTCATCTGGCTCCTTACGATGCGGATGAGCAGCGGCTCTACTCTGACTCCCTCCCCGGATCACCGAGCTTCTCACCCTATCTCTAAGGGCGAGCCTGACAACTCTGCAGAGAAAACTAATTTTGGCTGCTTGTATTCGCAACCTCATTCATTCGGTCACTACCCACAGCTTGTGACCATAGGTGAGGGTGGGAACGTAATGAGGACCATGATCTTGGATTTGGAGGTGAAGATGACTCTAACAGAACCACATCATCCACAACGAGCAGAGATCCAATCCTGAGGCCACCAAACCGGATCCCCTCAGCACCTCGGCTGTGACTAGAAATTCTACCCATAAAAGTAATGAACAGAATCGGTGACAAAGAGCAACTTTGTCCAAATCTCACTGGGAACAAGGTTTAGTTCTGCAGTAAAAAAATACCTTCGACACCACTCTTTATATTTATTCATACCATGGCTGAGAGATGCCAAAGAGATTTCACCTATTATTTCAAATCATGTTCAGAAGCCTTTTATGTAAAGTTTAGATAAATCATAAAATATTAAGCTAAAAAATGTCTGTGACTCCAAAAATGAGTGTCATTTGTACTATACTGGTTTGGGCGAACTGCCAGACCAAAGCTGTCAACACTCCAGTTTCCTTTTCTACAACTAATGCAGCTTCATGCAACAGTTGTGCAATGGATTCTGACTTTACACTTTTTTCTTCAACCATGTGCCTAAATTTTAGGCATCAAAAATTGCATCGCCATAATAAAATGAGTAAATTTCTGCAACCACAAGGTCTGTTTGAATGCTTTAGGATGTGTAAATATCATTGTATGTGTTACTGATGAAGAATAAATGCAGATGGCACATAGTGCAAATGAAAAATTTTGTAGGCTTTTCTAAAACTTTCAGGAAGAATAAGAATGTTGATTGTGAATGATGCAGCTGTAGCTCTAAACTTTTATGAAGTCATAGTACAATATTTGAACATTTCCTTTGCAAAGGTCCCCTCTGACAAAGTGAAGCAGAATAAAATGATAAAATGATTTTATAATACAGACAGCCCCGGCGAGGTCTTTAAAATGGCCATTTTGGCACAGTTTGGCAATATGCTCTCAAAGTCCCCCAACAAGCTAAAAATGATAAAATTATTATTGAAACAAGTTTTTGTTTTGTTTTGTTTTTCCTTTTTTTTTTGAGTCTGGTTCAAAAATAAATGGCTGAATTCTATAAGCTGCTGCTCGGTCAGGTTCACTCGCCATCACTAAGCTGTTGATGTTTTGGAGTCAGACGCACTGTGCATGCCCTTGGCCAGCCCATCTTCAGAGTCTGGCCTCCCTGCGGCCAATCAGCACGCACCTCTTTAACATTAGTCAAAAGCTTGCATGAACTCTCACGAGACAAAGTGGTGGTATGAGCAAAGGGTCAGAACAAGCTCTGTGTTTGAATTTTTTTTTTAAATAAGTTTTCAAAACATATTTAAAAAGACACTTAGAGGACAGTGAATGTATGAAAAGATCAAGTGATGACACCTTTAAAACTTTTGTAATCATAAATTTAACATCCCAGATTGAGTACTTGTACATAAAGAGAGAATCTTCCCATTTGTTAACGTAACTATGATCAAACTTGAGATTTTCAAAGGTGCCTCTTGTATATTGTTGCAATGGAATTTAATTACTTGCCTGACCCAAATCTGATTGCTGAATTTGCTGTAAAAACCTGCAACTTTTTCAATGAAGAAGCCTATGCCGTTCATTCTCCCTAAAATCTAAAACCACACGGATTTTGGTTTATATTCAACCCAATGTGTTGGAGCACAGAACCAAAACAATGGTCACTTTTTTTTTGTTTTGTTTTTTAAAGCTTTAACTCTGCCTTGTTCAGTTTGATAGTAGCTCTGCAACAAAATGGCCTCACATGACAGTCAAACCAGCCAGTTACCTGATCTGGTCTTGCGTGGTACATTTGCATGCAGCTGGCCAGCAGCCAGTCGGGTGAAATGAGCTGAACTCAAACAGACGTGCAGTCAGCTACAAAGTGTTTACATTGTGTAGTTTGTATGAGTGTGCAGTGTGATTTTTAGTCTATGTATTTTTCCTGGATGTTACTGTTTAATATTACCTTTATGTTTTTAATGGCACTTATTTTCAGCACTTAAAATATAGAGATGGAAGCTCCAGCTCTAAGAGCCAAATTGCTTTGTTGCATCTTTGTAGCTGTAAACTCTGAAGAGTTATTCAGCCCGTTAATGTCTTTAACACCATGAGTATGGGTTAAGTCTTATACATTTCAGGACCCATCTCATCACAGTGTGTGTGTGTGTTTGTGAGATCCAGACAAAAAGGAAGGAAATGACAAGGTATCTTTGTGGCAGAACTGCCTAATCTCATCATAGCATGCAGTTTACTGTAGCCTACACACACACAGACATGCAGGATATAAGACAAGCATAATAGTCAGGTTTCAGTGGGCTGTTTTCATCCATCCTGATTTTTAAAATTTTATTTATTTATTTATTTGGTGCTTCTTCATCACCCTCCTCTGCTCCTCTTTTCTCATCTTAAACTCAAAGGGAGACCTTGTCAGCTTCTTTTTACGAAAAAAAGCTTCACCCACTGTGACACTAACATGTTTTAATCGGTTCATTCAGTAAGTTGGTTTTTGTCACAACTGTGTTAGACTCAAGAGCAGCTGGTTAAAGATATGTTTTTATCAACAAGTCCTCTTGAGCTAAGAATAATAATAAAACAAATAAAAAAAACATTCTGTGTCTAATATTGTAGCCCATACAATTTTGTGCTTTTATACAAAGAGGAAGTCAAAGAAGAATTAGCCTGCATCATATTAAACATAGTGATTAAATATGTTAACATTTCTATCAGCTTTGTACACCTCCTTGCAAACCGACCAGCTGGCACTCGGACTTCATAAACCTACTGTTTGTTTGCTTCAATTTGTTGCTGGAAGCCTCTGCTTTACCTTGTTTGTGTTTGAACATCTCAAGCAAGGTGTTGCTTCTTGTTACCCTCACCATGGAGATTATGCAGCCTGCTGTTACTAGAAATGCTCAAAGTATGTCACCAGGACGGCATCAGAGTAGTGCTGGAAACTACATTTCCTTTCAGGTCATATGGATTTTTTCAGTTTTTTTTTTTAATACAGAGCTGTTTTTATTAACTTATTTTCAAAGCACACTTGATGTCTTATGGTTTGTTGATGTGCAGTCTGTATGTTTCTATCATTAATCACCAGTTTCTCAGTTCACATATATTTTCCCTTCCAGGCCCTTTAAAAGGATATGTGTTTAAAACATGAGAGATTTGATAAGTATTCATCAGGAGCAGACACTGTGCCATCCATCTTATTTATTTTTAGACTATTAGCATATCTTTGTAGCTGTTCATTAATAAACCGAGCAGATTGTTGTTGGTATTGGTTTTATGGGAGAAAAAGGCTGCAGAATAGTTGTTAAATTCAGGTGCACATTACAGATGCAACATATCACCAAGGCAAACTGCATATCCTCTGATCACAGCTGCTCATGAAACACACACTATATGCATAAAGCAGACAGATTTGATGTATTTGGTAAGTGATATTGCTCCAGCTATATAACTATGCTTTTTAACTAAATTATTGTTATATAAACAATTATTTTCTTTAAGCCTAAAGTAGCCAAATTCAGTTCATTAGAAAAAAAAACCTAGTAGGTCCATCACATGGTTTGTAACCTGAATAAACATCCTGAAAGGTTTATAAAATTCTTTGCTCCTAAATATTTCATGGATTTGGTCTGTATCCTCATTGTCTTTGCTTTGCACTCAAGACTCCAGATGTTTTTATAAAAACTCAGTCATTCAACTACATTTCATTAGTGTCAAAATGAATAGTATAACCATACCTTCTGCCCAAAGAGAAATTTCTGTTATCAATGTTTTGGCAAGTTTTTCCCTCCCTGTAGACGTTACCTTTCATGAATAACATTGTACGACTTCGACAGGCTGACTTTTAATTGAAGACTCTTTTTGTGTTTTTTAGTACGACTTCATGAAAGCATCTCGGAGGAGGGCTTTCATTATCTTGTCTTTGACCTGTAAGTAAATCACACACACACTCAGTCTACTCTAGTTAAGCTTCATTAAATAATATTTGCTGAAAGACGTTTAATATAGAGCTTTTATGTCTGCAGAATTTCTCTCCATCTTTGTCATTTTAAGTCTGCTTCAGGCAGAAATGTAGCAGAAGTGACCCCTTCTGGCATCTTTATTTGGAATTTAAACAGGGAAATAGTTTTTAAACAATTTGCTAAACTCCCCCTCAGTAAAAAAATTGTTTCTAATTTCAGCTGCAGACACATGGCCTGAGATTAATCACCTTTCTGCACTTTTGTCTGCACCTCATGAAAGGTCATTACATTTATCAGTATGGATTGTGCTGAGAAAAAGTTAGCACATAAATGTTGGTGCCTTATACAATGATTATACGAGGATTTTTAAAGGGTTGTGCTCCAGCTTGCTGTCACTCGCTGCAACAGAAATGCAGATCAAGCTTGTAGAGGCTTGTCTTATCAGCAACCAGTCAAGTGGCCTCTTAAAGCACCGGTCAGAACATGTAACACATCACAGGATAACAAACATCAACCTAAACAAGACTTTCTATTGGCTAAGCTGCTGGAAGATATTTTAATGATCTTATCTGTTGCATGTATGTTTCTCATTTTTGACAGGAATGTTATTTTCATTTTCAGGGAAACACAAAACAAAAAAACTTTTCTTTGGTCTGTCTCTGCAGTGTCACTGGGGGAGAGCTGTTTGAGGACATTGTTGCCAGAGAGTACTACAGCGAGGCAGATGCCAGGTAATGTCTTCCATTTTCAGTTTGTTATAGCTGTGTTTAAAATTCAATTAATTAACCTTTAAAAAATTTAAGATTTTTAAGATTTTGTATCATTCATTTTGAAGTCCAAGTAGAAGGCCCTTGAGAGATCTGCCCTTTAGCCACCAGGAGTAACTCGTTGCAGTCTGGGGACCACAGTTTTGATGTTTTGATGACTCCCTTTGTGCATCATGTTGACTCAAGCTGAACTCAACACCCACACAGCTGGGCAGACTGACTTTTGGGCTTTAGTGGCACAAATGTCTCACTAAGAAAGATATTTCGGTTTTGTTTTATCACAAAAAAAAAGTTGCATTAAGTGCAGCACTTTAATTAGATTATGTCAATTATTTAGTTTTCTTTACAAATTAAACGAATCACCAAGCTATAGTCTACATGTACTTAAACCAGGGGTGTCCAGAGTCGATCCTCAAGGGCCGCTGTCCTGCAGGTTTTTGATGTCTCTTGCTGCAGCACACCTGAATCAGATTAATGGGTCAAGCTGTCAAAGACAGACATTTAATCTGAATCTGGTCTGTTGGAGCAGGAAAGCAGATTAAATCTGCAGAATTGTGGCCCTCAAGGACCGAAGCTGGACTGTCTTAACTTAAACTGCCTTCAATTTGCAAACATGATCAAAAGCGCTAGCTTTGTCCATCTAATCATTAGCATTTGCTATCATATGCAGATTCTTACTGAACATTGAATTTGTTTTAAACATAGTAGATAATTGCACAATGATGACTCCCAGGTACCGATACCATACATGACCCACTTTGATGTGCTGCTGACTTGATGTTTTGAGGTTTATCATTAGCTGTTGTGCTGCTGTGGTTGGTCATTGCTACACAAATCAGCAAAATGACATAATCAATGACACTGACGCCTTATCTCTGTGAAAAATGTGTTATAGGTTTTTCAGAAACACAATGCAGCAGGGACACACATAAAGTTAATCCTGGTTAGCTTAGCTAGAAAATAAGGTAACCATGTAAAGTGTAAGCGTAATGTTTCATCTTGCTGTAGATGTAAATGCACTGTTGTTAGGTTAACATGCTAATGCTCTACTCAGGCATAAAAAATTGATGGCAAAAGAAAACAACACTGTAATAACAGCTGATTTTTAATTTTTTTTTTATTTCTATCATACAGAGACTTTATTCCCTGCATTACTCACTACTTTTTATTGCATCAGTTTTACTTGAAATTGTGCATAAAAACATAACGTTGTGCATTTTATTGTATACTGTGTGGTTTAGTTTATTTGATCTTATTTTAGTTTTCATAGCACTTCATTCTGTATTGTCTCATTGTGCATATAGTTTCACTGCTTTTCCCTCCCCACATTATCTTACTGCTATTGCTTCTTCCATTGACTCTGAGAGCTCCTGCCATGGTACTTGTGTGCACAAATGGTAATAAAAACTCCTTAATGTTAAATACAGTGCCCCTCTAACTGAAGTGACGCTTGAAAGTGAAACTGATGCTTTCAGAAAGTCATACAATCAATTCTTTATTAACAATAACAATAGTACATATATTAAGGATGTTGTGCATAGTTTGAAATTTCAGTCACAGTGTAATCTGATAATCTGAAGTTCATTAAGTTTATTTAAGAAAGCACACAATGTTCTGCCATTTGAATCTGTTTTAATGTACTTTGTGCTTCAGCAGCAGAAATGGTGCTTGTGCTTCCTGGCAGTGCCGGTTTTTGCCCCATTTCCAAACTAAGTGACTCAGGCCTTTAAAATCTAATTTCATGAATAATTAAAGACAAAGCTGTCCTTGTGTTGAAGCATTATTTTGAGTTTGTTGTCAGATGATGTAGTTTTTTTTTTTTCTCATTGCATTGCATTGCAGCACATTAACTGCTCGAGCTAAGATTTAACCCATGTTGTAGCAGATCACAGTCACTTGCTGTGTATAAATTAATTGAATAGCATAATGCAAAATTACAAAAAATTACCATAAATAATAGTAGGGGGTGGGGGGGTAGTCTTCTGTTTAGAGAGATAGAGTCCACCTTCCTAATTCACTTACGCCTCTTTCTAGCAATACTTTGGTCACTGTGTCGTACACGGCAGAGATCAGAACTATCACAACACTAATTAGCGTTGCTGAAATTTTAACTCAACAGATTTGAGATTGGCCATCCTCCATGGTTGGCCATGTGTAGATTTGAGCAGATTATTCACAGGTTAGTTACAGGATCTCAGTTTGAAGCTGTAAATATTAAAGAAATAAGAAACAAGAACAGCTGGGCTAATTTTGCATTTAAAAAATAATTAGAATATTAATGAGTTGTTCTCTGCAACAACGGCCATTTAACAGTCTTTGCTCATTTTAACACCAAATATTTCCCCTTACATTTTTGTTTTCTTTTAACTTAAAAACTTTATGCATTCAAAATATATACCCATATATATTGAATATATTGAAACTTGATAAATATCTCTGTCCATTCTTCATCATATTGGTTCATCTTCAAAAATAAACAATGATGATCAATTTGATGTGAGAATTTGTGGATGATGGAGAAGCTTGTACTGTTAAAATAAAAAAGGACAACATTGAGACAGTCTGATGGACATTATATTGCCTCTGAAATGAGGGAGGTAGAAGATTGAAAGGGCTTAGTTAGTTTGTTCAAGTCTGTGCAGGGAACCGGGAGAGGAGAAAGGAAGATATGCTGCATATAGTTTGGAGTCCATTTTTAGCCTAATTTGGACGCAGAGAGCAGAACTCTCTTCTGCTTCTGCCTCCTGAAGTCTTTTTTGGTGCATTCTCCTGCTGCTTGCCCTGACTTCAACTTTGCTAATGTCAAGCTCAATTTATTTAAAGAGAAACAATATCAAGTGTAACTGAGCATCAGTCATGCAAACTTGAGGACAAGGTTGCATAAGATGCCCCCTCACACCCTCTCTGCTCTGTTTCCTTCCTCACATTCAGTTACTTGAAAATGCACTTTTCTTTCACAGGCACCAAACGCTTGTAAACATCAGATAAAAACTCTACAATTACTGTCAGAAAGATGTAGAAGAAGCTTTCAGAAACTTTTCCACCAGCAAGCTGGTGTCTTCCTGCTCCTTTCTGGTGATGGATGTCGGGTATCTTTTAAAAACTTTTAAAATTTGTCTTCACCTGCAGAAGGACATTAACACCCTCTTTATGCTACGCTTAAAAGAACATTGTGGTAATATGAAGCTCACTTCAACATTGTCTTCTTCTGTCCTTTGCCTTTTGAAAAGAAAAAAAATCTCAGCAAGTTGATTCAGAATGAATGGGACCAGACATAAACTGTGTGTTATTAGTGTAACAGGTGTTTTTGTTCATCTTCAAGCTGTTCAACTGAGTCAAGGCCAAGACTTTGAGTGTCCACAGTCTTTTGGACACCCATGTAGCAGCAAAGCATTAAAATGTTAACCTTTAATTCTGAGGGAACAGATTCTCCGGATTGGTTACTGTACAGACGACAGAACTGAACAGCTGAAATATCTCTGTTCAGTTCTGTCATCCTACCACTTAATAATGACGTCCCATCTTGTTTGAATTCTTGCTTGTGTTGTTCTTACTCTCAGATGTAAGTCGCTTTGGATAAAAGTGTCTGCGAAATGACTGTTAGAACAGAATAGAAAAGAGTTTTCTGTCTTTCTTCCTTCTTTATTCAGTCTTATTTTTGGATTTCCTTCATATTTTATCTTTCAATCCATATGAGTGCAAATAAAAAAATAAATAAATAAACATTAAAGTGCAAACAAAAGACCAAAGGTGATGATGTGATGGGCTTATATGTTTTGAATTTTCAAAAATCCTTTAGTGTCTGATTGTTATGTTGGGGGTTGACAGATGCGTATGTTTTCTTTCTCTTGCAGCCACTGTATCAATCAGATCCTGGAGAGCATCAGCCACATCCACCAACATGACATTGTCCACAGAGACCTCAAGGTGAGCTATCATACTATGGTGAAGAATATGAGAGGAGATATATGCGTATATACTGACTACTAGTGTGTGATTGAGAATAAAAGGTGTGTGATTAGATACACAACAGGTCTGAGTGTGCATGCACACGACTTCACAGACGTCATGCAGTGACGTTAAGACCAACTTATAGGGATGAGCGTCATCACTCTCCTCACCAGCTTTCTCCTCTCATTTCTCTGTTCCCATGCAATATCTATGTGTGCACCCCTCCTCTTTTCATCTGTCCCCCTCTTCTCGTCTTCATCCCTCTACACTGCCCCCCCCCCCCCCGGCAATGCTGAAGACTGACGAAAGCAGACCAGCTGCTATTAATAGCAGGTCGGTGGGTGAAACGCTGGCCAGTGACGATTTACCTCACAGCAGAGCTTATGCACCCCCAGCAAACAACATCACTCCCCAGCTGTGTAGATTTTTATTTAAATCACAATGTGGTGCATAAAGACGGCGTAAAGACGACCTGGTACAGCTGCATAAACTACAACACCTTTTTTATGGCCAGGTTTTAGTTCTCATATTGAGTTAAACTTCGAACAGTTAACAGTCTGATCTATTACTTTTATGTGATGGTGCTAAATGAATCCATTACTCTAACTGTAAGTATACATACTGTACATAAATGGAAAATAATTGTTTTTGCATGAGTGGTAGTAATGCACTTGAGTTACTTTTTATTGATTTTTATACTTGGATATTGATGTTGGCATCAAATTAACTTGGAGAGGGAAGAGTTTTAGGACGACCATAATGGTGACAGGCTCTGGGGGCAGTGGAGAGAAATCTATTACATTAGTTGTTAATGCAAAACCCTTTTCTTGTTCCTACACCACATTGGTAATGCACCATTAATGTAATCAACTTGTTTTTAAATGCTGTACTCAAAAACAGAGGGAAAAAAAATCAATAATGTTTTATCTAACGCTCTAAAGTTCATTTTACTTGCTGATTGCAGTTACCAGCTTTTTGTGTGCAGGCCTATACTGATCTCAGAAAACACTAAAAACTGAACCGAAATTTATGGAATGCTTCAAATGATTGGCAACATATTTAAGATGAACAGACTGACTCATAGTAGAAACTGGAAGGGTTGAGTTTGAATATTACACCCATTATAAGCATCATAGTGTACAGTGAATTTGAAATAATTTTGTCCAAAGCAATTTACAGTAAGTACAGTGTTTCCATAATGGCTTTATTGAAGATCAGCAACACACTGATATAAAATCTTTTTACTCAATATCAAACCTAAAAATAAGTTTAGAAAAAAAAAAATACACAAATAAAATTTATAAAAAGGAGAAAAATTGCTGGGAGATTAAGTTTTGACATGTAAATGCTTTGTTGACTTGCCGTCTGCACCATGCAACTTATTCTGATCCACAGGAGATGCTCTGAAACACCTCACTGGCTTAACTTCTATTCATTTCTATGTAAAACATTTAAATAATGTGACCTGGTTGTTCAGTACTCCCCTAAGAATAAACAGCTGAGTGGATCTTTTGGGAGATGTTATTTAAAAACAGGAGCTAAAGTGTAACATATCATTAAAATTCCAAAATGTAGCCGCAATATAAAAATATTGAAAGAAAAAAAAATCTTTTAAACATTGAATTTGAAATAAAGCCACTGGGACTTAGTAAAATCTGTTAATGACATTAAAATCAAGTTAAAAAGTTCCTCTGTTTTAGCTTTGTTTGAGGTATTTATAAGGAATTTATAAAATTGATCAATTTTCCACCATTTTCGCAATAAATAAATACATAAAAATATGCAACAAGATTTTTGTTAGCTGTGATAAAGAGTGTCATAAATTGCATTTATTGTTTATTGACTCCCCAAAATCATCTCCTGTGCCTAATTGTAGAAAATATAGCAAATAATCTTGAAGTAAACACAGAACTTTAGCTTCAAAGAAACATAAATAATAAACGCTTTCTTAACAACTTCCCATTAGTTCCAGACTCCCAAGTGTCACAAAAGAAACAAGCTTCTTTTAAGTTGATTCTTGGCACATTAATTCATTACTAAATTTTAAAATGGGAGAAAGAGAGAAAATCCAATTGTTTATTTATGAATTCATTCATTCATTTTCAAGAGCATCCAGAGATGCTGCTGTAGGGGAAAGCTGCCAAAAGCATCATGTGTATTGGAGTCATGAAAACACTAATCATGCACGCAAAGCGTGCTGTAGAGAAATGTGACCTCACACACACACGTGTCATATTTCTGCCCCCCTGTCATCATGGGAGGGCCACTCTGAGGGGGAAAAACAAGAATTGGAGAGAAAGAGCTGAGTACTGTCGGCTGGTGGCAGACAGAGTTGCCATAGTAACAGGAGGGTGAGATCACCCAGCTGCTGCAGCGCCAGCGTATGGACTCATTATGCCACCTCCCATAAATCTATCTCTGTCTGTCTCTCTGTAGCTTTCACCAACACTCTGTGCCCCCTGTTCATTTTTGTTTTAATTATTTTATTTTCTATTGTTTAGCTCCTCTTTATTGTAGACAAAGGGAGTTGTAGGCGTGAGGAGGAATGTATAGCCACAGTAAGGACAGAGGCTGACACGTGAAAAGAAACAGACTAAATGTGCTTGTTCCAAGTGATTGACATTCATCCATCTGACTGCATGGGGAACTATGAGGACAGCTATCTGCTACAAAGACCCCTGTATTTGATGTGGTCTGGATTTTATCAGAGACCCCTGAGTTTATACCTGGTACTTTTGTTTAAAGACCCAAACACCTCAAGTGTATGCCATTTTAATGGTGTTTTCAACTTAACACAAACATTTCATGAAAAGTAATAAGTTAGCGGTAGCTAGACAATTGCACGCTGTCCCTCGACAAGATAATGGCCCATGTGGTTTTGTGATGGTCCAGTTCAAGTAGTGAAGCATAATTGTACTTTAATACGTCACAAGCTGCTCTTAATCAAGATTTTCTGTTGTTTTTATCAGACGACCAAATCCATCAGAAACAGACTGAAAAGCAGTAAGATTGCAAGTCAACTTAATGTCACTTAAAAAACATTCCAGATTATTTTCTATGCATGTATACTGGAACAAGTGG